>NW_022631000.1:17728099-17912715 GCF_010015895.1 Lontra canadensis
CTCTGTCAAATAAATAAATAAAAATCTTTAAAAAAAAAAAAAAAACCCATGCTTGAGTCTTGACCTTCCAGTATTTTATGAACTTTGGAAAGCCATTCAAATTACCTTACCCTCTGAGTCCTCATCTGTAAACATTTTAGGAAAAAAAAAAAAAAATCCTACACTTCTACCTCATACAAAATTATAATATCAAATGAGATAAGGGAAAATTCTTAGAACGTTCAAAAATCTTTATAAACACATTCGTGTTTAAGTTTTGATAGTTGTTATCTAATTTGTAGTCCATTGTCATTGGCTTCTTTAAATATTTTATAGATTTTTGTCTCTATTTTGTTTTGAGATGCAGCGGCCAAAGAGACTTCCATGCCCAGAAGCAAGTTTGATACATACCAGGCACACAATTAGAACTGTTTGATAAGTGAACTAAATATCCCACATTATGATACATCATTTAATTCAGATTAATGTTTCTTTGGTTTTATTTTCAATTCCCTTCTTGATTTGTCAATATACTCAAGAGTTACTTCAAAGACTGGTCTATAAGATGTGTCTTGTATGAGGGCTGCCTGGGTGGCTCAGTGGGTTAAGCCTCTGCCTTCAGCTCGGGTCCTGATCTCAGGGTTCTGGGATCAAGTCCCACATCGGGCTCTCTACTAGGCAGGGAGCCTGCCTCCTCCCCTCTCTCTCTCTCTCTTTCTCTACTTGTGATCTCACTCTCTGTCAAATAAATAAAATCTTTAAAAAAAAAAAAAAAAGATGTGTCTTGTATGAGACTAACAGATAACTAGATTTATTTTTCTATAAGCATGGCTTTTATTATTTTTTCCTAAGTGAATTACCTTTCATTGCCCACACTGAATATCATCTACCACTTTTCTGCCCACTCATGCAGGCTGGCAAGTTTTCCCTGTAGTTTATCTCCATCTGCTTGGCATTTCACTACCTGGAAGAGCTTAGTGTCATCTGCAAACTTGGATAATTCACCATGCATTCCCTCTTCCAAATCATTTATGAAAATGTTAAATAAGACAGGTTCCAGGGCCAATCCCTAAGAAACCAAACTGATTTTTTACTTCTCCATTCGGAAGAGCTTTCATTTATCTCAAATTGTGTTTTTCTTTTCCCTTGTTAAAATAAGCTTTGTATAATCACTATATATTGAAAGAAGTATGTGTTTCTGATGGGTAATAAAGTTACTTGAGGTTTGGGGATACAAAACCATCCAAAATGTATTTCTTCCATAAAACTCTTAAGGGACAGACAACTTGAATAGTAAAGAAGAAGCTGAACAGATAAAACTCTGGATGCTTCAGACTCTACTTGCAGAAAAAAGCATCTTTGTTTTTATCCCCCTTTATATGGCAAGACCTCGATTTATGAAGAAAAAGAAAAATCTGTAAAAAGAGAAAAATTATAACTTTAAAAAAAATCACTAATCCAGAGAAAAAGCTTTAGATTCAAGATCCCGAGATGTGTACTTTGCCTTGTACTCTTCTATGTACCACTACTGTCTCCTCAGATGAGTAACCTAACCTTACTGATAGTCCGATTCCTAAACCATGGAGCAAGGAAAAAAACCTCTACCTTGTCCTTCTCGCATACCTTGTGAGGATGAAGTGACACCGTGTATTATGAAGTGAATCACAGCATTCATATAGAAGGGAGGTTTTCTAGATGGATACAATAGAAGGCACAAGGGTACTAGCACTTTTAGAGGTAGTGTAGTTTAGACATTCAAAGGGCATGAGCTGGAGAGAGGGACTACGAATGTCAGGAGGCAGCTGATATAATGAGAAAGTGAGCGCAGTGAGCAACGTTGTCTATAAGATGAAATATGAGAGAAAATTGGAGAGTAAAAGAGATGGAAGGAGATTATAGTCACAAGGGAATACTGGAGAGGAAGATTTCTGAGCAAGACACCTAAAAGTATTGAAGTCCAGGATGCAGGATTGAGGAAATCAAGGTCTTGTCAACTAGTACATTATAGAAGTCATCCAAAAATGCATTTATCTCCTCAATGGAGGTAGAGAAGAAAATAGTGAGTTTGGTTCCAACATATGCAAAAGTTGGGGAGAGCCCTTAGGAGAGTCATGGTTGGCAGTGCTGAAGAGGGTACAAAGTAACACGGTCAGAGGAAAAGAACCTCAAAGGAAGACCTCAAACAGGAGGATGGAGATAGCTGCCTAAGCCATCCATCCCACGCTATCCATGATGGTTCATGGACTCCTACATAAAGGGGAACAGGGCAAGTTTTGAACTCAAAGGAGTACCGAGATTCAAGCATGGAGATTCAGGTATAAAAACATTGTTAAAAGGCTGACCACAGGGATGCCTGGGTGGCTCAAGCTGCCTTCAGCTCAGATTATGATCCCAGGGTCCTGGGATCGAGTCCCACATTGGGCTCCTTGCTCAGCAGAGAGCCTGCTTCTCCCTCTGCCTGCAGTTTCCCTTGCTTCTGTGCACTCATGCATGCTTTCTCTGACAAATAAATAAAATCTTGGGGGGGAGGGCTGACCACACAGGAGATTCTGCTCAGAAAAACGTAAGTTTTTTCTGCCTAAGCAGACAAGTTGGAAGGAGTTGCAGTGAGGTAAAGCAGAGAGCTATGTAAAGGCAAAATAAAGGGGAGAAGATAAGGGATAAAAAGGGACTCTGACCAAAATTTCAGGGGTTAAAAACAGGTTTTGGTGTAGGAAAAAAAAAATCCCAGTTCTGGCACAGGATTTTTGTGGCGACTGTGGCAAAGAATGAGGAGCCTAGATATCATCTGCCCTTGTCTCAGAAAGTAGAGCCAGCTGCTTTAAAGTTTAAAAAGGGCCCTACTGTTCTAGAAAAAAGTGGTCAACATCTAACCCAGATATATTAAATGCTATTGGACAATACTGGTATCCGGTTCAGATATATAGGTCTATATAGACCTATAAATGTGATCCACACACATTCTAATTTAATTCAAAGAAATACAAATCACCCTCAATTTTTTGGTTATTCTGTATACACTAAGTACCAATATCCCAATAAATTCATCAGCTTTATAGCTTTGATATAAGCTTGTGATAAAATCCCTTTTTTTTTTAAGGATTTCATTCATTTGACAGAGAGAGATCACTAGTAGAGAGAGAGAGAGAGAGAGAGAGAGAGGAGGAGGAGGAAGCAGACTCACTGCCTAGCAGAGAGCCTGATGTGGGACTCGATCCCAGGACCCTGAGATCATGACCTGAGCTGAAGGCAGAGGCTTAACCCACTGAGCCACCCAGGCAGCCCCTAAAATCCCTTTTCTTGATTTTTCAAGACAGAAGCTAACATTTTAAGTTTTCATATTTTCAAAATATCTTTTAAACCTCTGAAACCCCTATCTCTATTTCCTGTCACCTCACAAGTTTCATCCAGAACAAAGAGCTCTACAAATAAATGCTCTTTCCCACATTATTTTATAAGAAAGTGTTGACACACCCTGAAAACACATCTAAGACACTAGGACATTTAAAGCTTCTTCAAACAGGAGACATAATTCAATTTAAATGTTATCTCTATCTAAAATTCTGCTTACAGTGAATATTAAAGAAGAAAATCCACCCTCCTAGTATATTTAGGAATAACGTAGCTCAGGATGCCTGGGTGCCTCAGTCAGTTAAGCATCTGACTCTTGATTCTGGCTCAGGTCATGATCCCTGGGTCCTAGGATCAAGACCCCCTCCCCCATCAGGCTCTGTGCAGGGAGGCTGCTTGAGGATTCTCGCTCTTCCTCTCCCTCTTTCCCTCCTTCCACTCACACTTTCTCTCTCTCTAGCTCTCAAATAAATAAATCCTAAGGGTGGAAAAAAAGAAAGAAAGAAAGAAAGAAAGAAAGAAAGAAAGAAAGAAAGAAAGAAAGAAAGAAAGAAAAGATATAACCCAGTTCTACAAACTTAAGTGGTAGAAGCTGATTCATCAAAACCAATCAATAAACTTAATAAAAGGGAAACATAAATGTGGATTGAAGCTGATAAGGCAGTATGTGGCAAATGATAACAGACACTATTAGTAACCTGCGCAGTATCTATTCCCTTGTCCTCCTAACAAAACCTACATTAGGCTCGGGGCAGCTATCTGCCTGCCAAGGTGAACTCTCCTTTCCAACTCCCTTGTGTGACCATATGACCTCGTGCTAGGCACACAGAAGGAAACAGATCTGCTTTGGACTCCAGAAAGACTTCTGGTGATAAAAGGGATAGAAACCATTTGCATTGACATGTCCCACCATATTCCCTTCGTCCACCGCCACTTTCACCTGCTTTGAATGCAAACACGATGCCTGAAACCACCACAGTCATTTTTTTTGTAAATTTGAAGACAAACAGCATGAAGTAAAGGCTAAAAAGTGCAGAGAGGTTAGCCCCAATATTTTCCAGCACAGGATTCTTGTTTAATGTAACTTAAAAATATACAGCTCCTATTTGCTTTAGCTCTGTATTGTTTTGTGCTTGGAGCTGAAGACATCCCTAACCATACATATATTACATTAACAATGCAGATACAGTAAAGGTATTTTTAAAGTTGAATTCCGATGAACTCACAAAAAAGGTCTGAGTGAAGGAGGTGGATTATCACTTTGAGGGGACTGTTTATAGACTTTGGTTGGAAAACAATATGATCCAAAGAAAAGACACTGAACTTTGGAATCTGACACACTTGAATTAACCTTTCATTTCTGCCATGGGATGGGGCGGGGAGGAGGGAGTTGTCTTCCTCATGTATAACTTAAATATAATCATAGGAGTCTTATAGGCTTGTTCTGAAGATCACACGGCAGGTAATCGATGTAGGCTGATTCTCTTCTTTCCTTCAAAATTGATAATTTCTGTGGAAAAAGCAGCCCTGGTCAACTTCCCAAGAAATAATACCATTTCACATTCCTCACTGTTTATATGGCAAAGAGAAAGATACAAGAAAACAAGCTGATATAGGACTTTTTCAAATCTAAACTATATATTTCAGGTTGTGGTATGGGGACAACACTGATTCAAACATTCTAGAGCTACAACCCCATAAAATGAAAACTATGCTCATCATGGACGATGAGAAACTTGAAGATCCTTGCCAATGATTAAACTAGTTTTTCTCTATTGTACTCACCAATGCAGATATAAGAAAAAAAAAAAATCAACAGCAATAGTCAACTCTTTATCTAGAATGTTAAATGAGATTACTTTAAGGATGATAACATGGATTTCTTTTTTTTTTTCAAGTGGAGAGATATGACCATTCACACTGCAAAAGGACAAATTCTACAGTTATTTAAGATTGGCAGTTCTAGTGAGTATGTATTTTCTGGTTGCTTTGCAATTAAAAACAATGTTGATAGTATTTATTTATTTGGTTAGATTGAGCAAAATGTAACTGGGGGAAAAAAATCAGCAATGAATCCATTAAAATATTTCTTAAAGTGTGTTCTGAGAAACATCAGACCCTCAGGATGGTTTGGAAAATTTTCTTATGGTTTAGTAAGTTTGAGAAATACTGTATAATACATGGTCCTATTGGGAATCTAAGCAACACATTAATATTATTATAGGCTTTAATAATCGTCACCTCTAAGAAGACTAACATTTAGCTTAGCCCAAAGCACAGAGTTGCTCCAAATGTCTGACCATGAAAGCTGTTCTCCTAGTAGTACCTATTAACCTCCTACACAAAGAGTATTGTTTGAAACACACTTTAGAAATTGCTGATGTCTGGTATACAGTGTGGCGGCCATATAATATAATTATAGCGATACCTATAAAACCAGAGTAATGTGAAACATATTCTGCTGTCCATTTAGTCTGTCCACACAGTCAGATGGATAATTAAGCTGAGATAGATGGCTCACATACAACCAGATAAAAGGCAAAGAGACTCATTTTGGAATGTTTTTCAGCCCTACATTTTTACACTCTATTGATTTTACTATGTTACTTGGGGAAAGGTATTAGCATACATATATAGGTACATACATACAAACAATTCAGAGGTCTAGAAAACAGTCAACGCTGTATTAGTTCAAATATCTTTGAGCACCTTCTCTCTGCTAGGAATTCTGTTGATGAGAGAATAGAACATGTGGCTTTGGTGTTTCAGAGTCCAGTGTCAAAAAGGAGGGTGGTAAGAAACAAATTTCTCAAACCACCTGCTTCTCCGGAAATTTAACAACCTCTCAAATGAATAAAGAACACCAAGATGGAAACTTTAACATACTCTGAAGTGATTGGGTGTGATTTCAATTATTCTTTGAAGGCTACATTTCATCTGATATTTTGCTGAGAAAGGTATGGTAATGGAAAAGGAGATACACACACAGACATAGACACACACACACACATATATATGGAGAGACTACTCAAATGGTAATTGCTAGGTAAATTTTAGTGGGAAAACCAGCTATAACATTGTTCAACATAAGATTTCATTTTATTATTTTATGTTGTGTAATAATTATATGGGGATTTTCTACTATAGGCCAAAAACCAAGTAAGAATTTAAGGAAAAGATTATCTCACAGGAATTCATAATCTAATTAGAAAAACAAGATACGTATTTATAAAACAGGTAACAACACAAGGGAGATAGGATTAAGTGCCATGATAAATGATGGGTGATACAGATAGCAGGTGCTGTAAGAGGATTAGAGAAACAGAAATCAAGTTTCACTATTTTCATGGATATAAAACATCCTAAATTATAAAATCAACCTGATTTAAGTAGATTTAACTTGTCATTTTGGTTTTGCATGTTTAATATTTTATAGAATTGGGACTTCTCACCAGGTAGCCAAATAGAGAAGAGAACATGCCATTCTGTCCCTGCCATCTGCCAGTTACTCCTCCTGCAAAAAGGAGACTGTGTGTGTGTGTGTGTGTGTGTGTGTGTGTGTACAGGCACACACACATTTATGTATATATACATATATATATACACACACTGTCTGATTTGAATTTCTATGAATGCTACCCAACTTGTATTTGCACTGGGGCTGAATATTGTGAGATTCTCAAATGCAAGAAACTGTGAAAATACCTGGCCTCATTATCTAAACTTTCAGTCTGAGGTTTAGCCATCCCTGAACAATCATGGCCCAGCGCTGAAAGTAAAGATGTATCTACATAAGCACAAATTGTAACAATAACACTTTGCATTTCTGAAACATCTTCTATTGAAATAGCTCATTCTCAGCGCTGTTTACAAGCATTAATTTAACCTCACAAGAGAAATAATTTGCAAGGAATAGGTTAACTCTCTGGTTTGAGATAGCACAGTTCCTTTTAAAGTCAGTACCAAGCACAGCCTTTCTCACTGCAATCCAGGGAGTTGGCACAACCAAAAACTACTTGAATTCCTTTTTAAAATTTTACTTTCAGATACTGTCACTTGACCATAATAAATTATAAAATGTCATCAGTATAGATACAGGAAAAATAATCCACAAAATCATTTCTTTCTTTTTTTTTTTTTTTAAAGATTTTATATTTTTATTTGACAGACAGAGATCACAAGTAGGCAGAGAGGCAGGCAGAGACAGAGAAAGAAGCAGGCTCCCTGTGGAACAGAGAGCCTGATGCGGGGCTCGATCCCAAAACCCAGGGATCATGACCTGAGCCAGGAGGCAGAGGCTTTAACACACTGAGCCACCCAGCTGCCACCACAAAATCCTTTCTTATGGGATTGTCTTTGTTGTTACTCGCATTCACAATCTTTCCCAGGCCTGCAAAGTTTTGTTTTTTTTTGTTTTGTTTTTTGTTTTTGTCTTTGTTTTCCCTGTGTGTCAGGATCTGCTGACAGAAAAATCATTACATAGAAGAATAATTTCAAATGGGGGGTGGGAGGAGTTTCAATTATATGATGAAAACAAAAATGAAGGTCTGAAACCTCACAGGTAAACTTCATTAAGATTTGTCATCCAGCTTATTAATGAAAGTAGTGATCATCAGCATATGGTAGATTAGGATAAGAACAACAGTGGTAGGTCAAAGAAAAGTTTGGTAACATTTTTCCTCACTGGTGCCCCTGCTGGAAGTCAAGGCAATTAAAAATCAGAACGTCCTGAAGTAGAGAAGTGTAGTTCTCTGCAAGGGACCTGCAAAGAGGGATTCTGACAATTATCCTCAGCACTTGGAAAACTTCATTATTCACTTCTTTTGTTCAATTACATAAATAATTGAGCATTTTCCATAATCAAGGTATACAGTAGGTCCAGAAGCAGAAGTCCTCAAAAAAAAAAAAAAACAAAAAAAAACCAAAGCAAAAAACAATTAAAAAATAAAAACAGAAAAATGAGAATATGAATATGTTCACTCATTCAATATATATGGAGCATCTACAATAGGTGTGGCCAGAAATTCTCACAGGGGGTGCCACTTTGGAGGTACCCCAGGAAAATCTGGAATTTAGCTCTGGTAGTTTTTGGTTGTCACCATAACTGGCAGAACTCCTAGTACTAACTGATCAGTATCTGAGAGACACCTGACATACTACAACCTTCAGGGCAGTCTGCTCAAAAAATAACTGTCCCAATCCTGCACGGCTATCAAATCTCATTCGAAGGTCATGAAGGAGAGAAGTTGTTTTATAATTCTTTGAGGTTAGAACCTATCTCCGTACTGTATTCATTATACAATGAATGATTTACAGTTTTAATAGATACTGAATTCTGAATGCAAATATATTAAAGAAATATTTCCATACAATTTGGTTGAGAATTAATAGGTCGTCACAATTTTGGAAAATCACGTCATTGATGACTACACCATGGCACTTGAGTCAACAAAACGATGTGCTGTGTGTGCCACAGCCAACTGATGCCGTGAATACATATATGCATCTGCCCACTTCGCTCTACCTTCTCAGAAAGTGATGCCTAAGCATTTACATATGGAAAACATGGCATTTTATTATAATTGCTTTTCCTTTAATTCTTCTCTTGTAGCTAATAATTACATGACTTTTTAAAAATTATCTGTGTAGGTAGGTTATATTATGTATTAATTTCAACTCAGAATAATAAAGGTATATTGCATATTAGTGTTATAAATACCACATATTTGTTATAAATAGCATTATTTACTGTTATAAATAATCTTGAATATTAAAAAGGAAGGCAGCCTGTGCTATACACTGGTGATAGGGGTGGAGGGAAGATCCTTGTATTCACAATGCCAACCAGCTGGGTTTAAAAACAGGTGTGAAGCCAGTAAGCATGTAGGTAAATATAAAATCACTAACAGTCCTAAGTGTTACAAAGGAAAGAAAGACCATGAATGATAGGGAGTAGGGGATAATAATATTTGAATGGTACAGGGCCAGGGAATGCTTGACTAAAAAAAAAAAAAAAGACCTACAAGATGTCTAGGAGTTATCAGATGGAGCGGGGGGAACACATAGGGAGCGGAGGGCAGAGCACGTACAAATACATATAACCACAATGCAGAGAAGAAAGGAGATAAACCAGGGTGAAAGATCAGGACCAACACACAGGAAGAAGCAGCTTTTCCATACCCTCCATTTTTCTGTGCAGAATTCTTCCACCTTGTTAAATGCATTCTCCTCTAAAAGAGCTTCAGGTCTCTGCTCAGAATCTATTTAATGGACCCCAAATTTCTCCAGAGGAGGAAAAAATATGAAGTGTCACTAGAGTATATGTACCCTGCTTAAATGCCTTGAGATAGATTAAAGTATTCCAATATTTTCTCTGGGTGAATGCCATCTGAATTGACAAATTGGGATTTCCACTCTGTACTCCACATTTAGCATGGTATTGCCTAAATGTTGAAGCAAATGGCTTCTTGCCTAAGGGTCTGAAAATAACAAAGCCAAGCAATACGCACCCGGGGCTCCCTTTGGATCACTCAATCAAAGAAAATATTAAGTAGCACTGTTTTCATAACTACCATTGTGGGGACACTTCCGTGTTGAGAACGAGGCTAATTCCCACTCTCATAATGCAATACGGTAGAGGAAATTCACTGAAGAGGATTTGGCTGATAAACTACAAAAATACAGTAGGTGACTCCAATCACACACCACAAGGCTTTTTTATAAGAAGTGTTTACATAAAACGAAACCATCGACTTTTTGAGGCCAGTAATCTCCCCCTTTTGCAATCTCTTACCCACTTGGGGGTAGAGGCATGGGGAAAGTACAGTCAAATGAAAACTTGGCTGTGAATTTCCTAACTGCGGAATGATTCAGAAAAACTGGGGGAAGGGCAAATGCCCAAGGTCTCCCCTGAGATCTTCTCTTCCCCCAGCCTCCACTGTTTATTTTCTAATTTTAAAACAACCAGAAGGAAATGCATCCTTATGGGAGTCTGGATTGGAAAGAATCTTTAGGAAAAGATTTGACTGGCTAGGACACCTCTATCGCACAGGCTAACTTGGATGTGGGTGGGGAGGCTTTTTCCCATTCATCCACCCCCCACAGCCTTTGCTGTCACTACACTTCCTTCCATCAGCCAGTTGATCACATCCCTTTTCTCCTAATAGGTCAGAAAACAAGAATTAGGACCTTGACCTATTTTCTGGAAAGGCTAACAAGCTTTGCTTCAAAAATTGATCCTATGAGACTTGGAATTGCTATCACACTTTTCAACGTAGAAAGAACCTTCATGGTTGACTTTTTTTTTTTTTTAATGGTTTTGAGTTGTATATGATAGAGGTCTTGGAAAATCCTTAACTTGACTGAAATTCTAGGTCAGAATTTGTTTTTGAAAGCAAGAATAAAAGCTAAAATTCTTCTGTTTCAATAGAATCTCCATAAGATAGGTATAGATATTTTCAGAAACAATGTTGCCTTGTATTTAATATTTATGAAGTGAGAAGTATAAATTCCAAAGTTCTAGTCTATAATCTCAACGTGGGATCTAGACATATCAATAAAATAGCATACATACATCTGCAGATGGGGAGGGAAGGATTAATTACACCAAATTTTTTAAAGAGGTTCTATGATCCTCTTTAAATTTAATGTAAAAATAGGTGTA
Source organism: Lontra canadensis (assembly GCF_010015895.1). Taxonomy (NCBI): domain Eukaryota; kingdom Metazoa; phylum Chordata; class Mammalia; order Carnivora; family Mustelidae; genus Lontra; species Lontra canadensis. Next base: position 17,739,093 of record NW_022631000.1, read on the forward strand.
TGAATCTATGTGTTGATAGGCCAGGGTCAGCCTATACCTGTTTAGAAAGCCTCCAGACTGGAAAGCTTCTATTCTCTACCTGGATAAAGTTTAAGTCCTAGGTTGCAATGTGCAGAGACTTAGTTGGAAACTCTACACTTAGATTCCAGATATTAGATCTGGTAACTTGCGTGGTAGAATACCCATTTGAGGATTAAGATGCAGATTATGTGTTGCATCACTGAAAATGAATAAAAGCCAGAGTAAAGAGAAGCCAAGCTTCATGGTAACACCAATGCTGGCCTCCTAACCACTGACCTAGAGCATTTCTTTGGGAGGAGTACAGCAGACAATGAGGCAACCCTCTGCTTTGCCTCCTGATGTGTCTTTTGGCACATATGAATTGGTTACAAGTAAAACGTTATTACCTACCATAAGTAAGAGTCCAAATGCTGGAGATCTGCTGTCCCATGAACCTGTAGAAGTCTTGGTCTCTCAGATTGAAAATGCACTTTTTCTGAGTCCTAATACTATTCACATTATTGGGGGAGGGTCATCACCCCCAAGAGAGGTTAAAATAAAATGCTCTATAAAATGCAGCTTCACTTAGCCATTCCATTTCAGGGTTCAGATCAGAAGCCTTCTCGTTAACACTGGCAAAATAAATGTAGATCTCTATTCCCGTGTAGGTTCCACCAGTCACATAATCATGATCACGTACTCATCCAAACACCTGGTCAACCTGAAAACTCAAAGTGGACCCCCATGTACAAGGCCCATCCTTACAACTGACAACATTCTTTGAGAGGCTCTGTTACTTCACATTTCTCTACCTTGTTCTCTGTTTGATGATCCCAGGAACTTTCTGCACTATCTCTAGGCAGTTATATCGGACTTGCCTACAATGCAAGTATATTCTTAAGGCTAAATAAAATTGAAAACCAGCTGCTTAAAATTTTCCAAAATGTCATAAAAAGTGCCTATAAAATTTATTTCGAAAACAAGTATGTTAAAACCTATCGTTAATGTTTTCCTAAGAAATCTATCAAAGCACCAACTCTTTGGTCACCTTATACTCTGAATTTTAATGCAAAGCCCACAAATTTGCCTTAGATGGGCGTTTATTTTTATAATCTTCACATTGACCTGATACTTAGGAGAGACATTAGTAATGCTTAAAGACACCTCCCACAAGGATTAACTTTCTGGCATCTGGACACTGATGCCAAAATCTTGCCCAGCACCTCAAATTTACAGAAATCACTTTTGAGATCAGAGTCAAAAGGCTGAAATTACTTTATCTGCTGGGATACTTAGACAAGATAATGTAACACCTACTAATATTAGCATTCCGACAGGTTACTTCTTCAGTATTGAATAATTTCAAAAGGAGAGAAAAATTAAGTTTGAGTTCCTTAATAAAACTGACATGCATGCAATTGCTAGCTAATTTTTTTTTTTTTTTTAAGATTTTGTTTATTTATTTGATGGACAGAGACCCCAAGTGGGCAGAGAGGCAGGCAGAGAGGGAAGCAGGCTCCCGGCTGAGCAGAAAGCAGGATGCAATGCGTGGCTCCATCCCAGGACTCTGGGGTCATGACCTAAGCTGAAGGCAGAGGCTTTAACCCACTGAGTCACCCAGCCACCCCGGCTAATGTATTCTTAATAAGATATTGTAAAAAAAACAAACAAACAACAACAACAACAAAAAACCAGTAATAAGTTAACTCCTTCTGGGACAACAAAACAGTATGATAGGAACAAGTAAGAAAAATAACTATTAGAATCAGATTTATCAATTCCTAAATACCAGAGACGTCCACAGGGTGTCCATTTCTAGTTTCTAAGAATAACATGGCTTGTTGTCATGGAATTGATGGAGCCCTATCTAGGGACCAATTTTATTCAATATTTTCAGTGATCATCCTGGGAAATCAAGAAAGAACCTTGAAGAAGTTATTAAATACATTCTGATGTCCTGAAATACTATCCCTGTTCAACAGATGGTAAATGTGTTCGAAGGTCCTAGTTGCAGTCATTCAGGAATTGCTGTATGCCAATCATTCTGCTCCAGGAACAACCACACTGTTAAGACATGCAGGAGATCATGGGCCTCAGCTCAGCCTGCACAATCACTTGGACTGACAGCCTAGAGGCACTTAGGTCTGTAGGAAATCCAGCAAAAGAAAAACATCGCGAGGGGTCCCTTACTGAAACAATCCTGAATTCAGCATCAGTCTAAATGACAAGAATTATAGTAGAAAACCAAATAAAGCATATATATTTTTTAAAAGGATACAACTATTACTTTACACCTATGCAGTAGAGCAACAATTTACCCCATAGTGATGTTCCTCTAACTCTGTAACAAGTAGAACACATCTTGCTTCTGGAACATTATTTGTCAGCATTGTTTCTCAAAGAATTAAGATCAATATTAATGGGTTCCCAGCATAGAAATTCCAAAAGCATCAAAGCTCTTATTCCTGAAGTTCAGCTCAGCCTCGGAACAAAGAGGGAAACCTGCAGGCAACTGCTCCATGGCTTTTGTGTCCCTGTGGCAGAAAGAGTAAACATTCGCTACCAGAAGATGGAAAATAAAAAGCAAGAATGAAGCTGAGTAACAGTGGCTCCTGGATAAACAAAGTAACAAAGATTTGCTCCCTTAGAAGCAGTGAATTCTGGAATGCCTTTTGCTTGTTTATTTAGCTAAGGCAGGATGTAGGACATGAAAGAAAAACGAAGCAAGGACAAATGAAGATCTATTCGTCTACTCTTCTTTGCTACTTTTCCATGTCTTCCTCCACACTGTGACGCTGGAGGAAGATGCTGTGGGGAAGGGCCTTCTTACAAAACAGAGGATCTTAGGATTTAAGTGATTTGGTGAAAGAGCACACCTGGAAATGGCTTATCAAAGGACATGTTCTTTAAAGTCAACTCTCACATATTCTCCTCTCCTCCCACCATGCCATGCTTCTATGCACTGGTGATAGCAACAATTCTTGTGGGCATTCATCACCCACAGATAAAGCAAATGTTGAAGTCTGGAACACCTTTTTCCAGGCTTCTTCCTTGTGCCCACTCTTACCCTCCTAGAGCAGTCACCAAGCCATCACCGATAAACACCCTGGGTTGTCCGAAATGTATTTGAAAATGATTGACCTAATGCAACCACATGCAAGCCGATCTCATCCAGAGCGGAGAGGTTTTGCCCCCATATTCAGCCAGGAAACAGAGGACTAGGATTTCCGGTCAGGTCTCCCAATTAATACTATGTTTTTTCTACATCTCAAATGAAAGAGGATTAGATGCCAAGTCTGGATAGGGGCGTGTGGCAGCACTGAGAAGTAGAGAGAGGATTTTGATTTTATATTGTTCGCTTTAGGAGGACAATGAAACAAAGTTCAAGGAATTTGTCTAAGTTTATCCAGTGAATAAATGGGTGGCAGATGGCTCCGAAATCCTTGCTTGAACTGTTACAGTACTACACTCTGCTATGAGCACTAAATTAAACATTAACTTTAATCTTTACCAATTTGGTAAGTTCATTTATTTTTCTTTAATAGCAAAATTTAAAATTGTAAGAGTGCTATTATCAGTCTATATTTCTTATTTTTTAAATCTATTCATCTTTTCCAGCTTTTTATTACAGGATTTAAATATATATGTGTAATATTCAGATATTTTATTCTTTTTTAATTCTGAATGATTTAATATTTTATTATCATAATAAATTATTTTCAACTTTAATCTTTTTTTCCTATTTTTAATGCTTTGAAAATCTTTCCATATCATGAAAGCCAACATTTTTCCCAATTTTTTTTTAAATGTTTAAATTCCTGCTCCACTTGACATGTATTTGCTATAAAATGGGGGACTAACTTTTTTTTTTCAAATGGTCACCCAAGATTTGAATGATTTTTTTTTTCTTTTTTTTTTTTTTTGAGATTTATTTATTTGATAGAGAGAAAAAGAGGGAACACAAGCAGGGGGAGTGGGAGAACAAGAAGCAGACTTCCCACTGAGTGGGGAGCCTGATGCGGGGCTTGATCCCAGGACCCCAGGATCATGAGCTGAGCTGAAGGCAGATGATTAACAACTGAACCACCCAGGTGCCCTTCCTCATAATCTTGGGTAAATTACAGAATGCTCAGTCCTCAACTACAAAAGGGGATTAATGAAAGTCTAATTCCATTTCTGGGAGGAGTCAATGAGTTAACACACATAAAGCTTGGAAAATATGCTAAGTAATCTATGAGTGTTAGCTATCATTAGTGTTCATTATTCTCAACCATCTATTTAACGTTAGAAAAACTGGAAAGGTTGAGATTTTGTGAAAGGCATAGGATTTACAAAATAAGTTGTAAAGAACTGATGTCTACAATATCATGGAATGGGCAGGTCTCCAGTTACGAAAAGAGAGATATAAGGGGCCCCTGGGTGGCTCAGTCCTTAAGCATCTGCCTTCAGCTCAGGTCATGATCCCAGAGTACTGGGAAAGAGCCCTGCATGTGGCTCCCTGCTCATCAGGAAGCCTGCTTCTCCCTCTCCCACTCCCTCTGCTTGTGTTCCCTCTCTCACTGTGTCTCTCTCTGTCAAATAAAATCTTAATAAAAGGGGGGGGGTCTTAAATTTGTAGTTCTTTCATGTAAATAATGCTAATCTTCATTAAAGTCTGTTGTCATATGGTCAAAAATATATTTTCTTTATACTTTTTACCTGTTTTTTATTATGTTTAAAAAGCACTGGTTTTTAAATATTCATTTATGTAAGTAGCCAAATAAGTAAAAACTTTTGTTAGTAATTCTAAATATTGTTTTGTTGTTTTGTTTTGTGGGCGTTTTTTGGTAATTGCTGATTCCCTTGGGGTTTCTAGGTAGTCATCTCTTATGTAAATACAGATCATTTTGTCTCTCCCTATCCCATAGCTCCCATAGCTAAAATTCCCTGGAATACATCCGACAACATTTCTCACAGCAAACATCTTCACCTTGTTTCTCATTAAATAAAAATGGTTCTAGGTTTTTCGTTCTTAAGAGTGACACTGTTCATTGATTTTCCTTAACTTACAAGTAAATTTAAAGTTTAACAGAATGTTTTATTTTTTTTAACAGAATGTTTTAAATGACATCAATATCATTTTGAGATCTGGTGAGGTCAACATAAAGTTTTTAGCCTTAGCTAACAATGGATTCAAGAAACAAATTTCTATATTAAATTATGCATTCCTAGAATAAATTCCTCTTTGTATATTCTATTTATATACTGATTATTTGGTTTAGTATTGTTTTATTCAGAATTTTTATAACTTTATAGAGTTTCATTATTATTTTCTCAAGTTTTGGTACCATGATCATGTAGCTTTATAGCACTATACAGACATTTGCTTTTTCCATAATTTTATTCTTCTAGGCCTTTAAAAGGTTAATATCAGAATTAACTCTATCTTACCATTTCCAAATAAACCTCCTTTAAAACCATGTAGATAGAGCAAGGACCTTTTAAGAGATAATTCCTTGGTATTTCAGTTTTCATTTTCAACATTCATAAATTTAATCTTTAAGTGTGTTTTGATAATTACAATTTGTTAAGAAACTCATTCTCTGGGATTTTAAATATACATTATCTGCTAGCTCATTAATATTCAAAGGAGCTGGTTATTTGACATTTATTACATAGAGTCCTAAGTCACAAGTTTACATGATCTTAAAAAATAACTTTTTTCAAAGACGGTGGCAGCTAAAAGGTTTCAGGAGACTTTATTTTCTGGAAATACTTCCCTGGATTCACTGGTGGAGCCGACAGTCATCTAAAACCTATTTATGTAACATTTTCAATGCTCTAAGACCATTTTTTCAAATACTAAATGAACTAGAAATTGCAATTCATATATAATGGCAATACTGGAACTTTAACATATTTTAAATTAAAATGATTTATATTCATTTTAAAACCAAATTCAATTAAAATGAAATAACTGAGTAATGTTACTTTTATAAAAATGCATTAAATCACATTCTTTCATTAAAACATTTTATACATTTTGAATACAAAGTGAAAAACCGAAGGAAAGATAATAAAATGACAGAAATTAACTGAAAACATAATATAGAAAAATCTTCCGATAAAAATCAACGTAATAGACAAATGTCTAGAATTTTTAATTAAAATAGAAAACAAAATACTTAACGTTCTGAACGATAAAGGCGCTATAACTGTTGATAAGGAGATTAAAACTTTGCAAAGCCCATTTGGATACATCTGAAATCATACACTGGATGAGTTTCTGAGGAAATTATAATTATCAAAATTCACTTAAAGATTAAATTGATAAATATTATAGAAACAAAAATTAAAATACCGAAGAATTAGCTCTTAAAATGGTTTTTTAACATGGTTGTTTTGGATAGCTTATTTGAAAATGCTCAAGTTCTGGGGCGCCTGGGTGGCTCAGTAGGTTAAAGCCTCTGCCTTCAGCTCAGGTCATGCCCTCTGCTCAGCAGGGAGCCTGCTTCCCCCGCTCTCTCCGCCTGCTTCTCTGCCTACTTGTGATCCCTCTGTCAAATAAATAAATAAAACCTTTAAAAAAAAAAAAAAGAAAGAAAGAAAATGTTCAAGTTCTAAGACCTTAGCACTCTCTTTTTGGATGAACAAGTTGTAGCATAACTAATTAAAATGTATTAACCATTCATTCATCCAGATACATTCAGTGTGGCTAATGTACGGGACACTAGGTTGATCTTAGGGCAGGGAGGATGTGAAGGCTACAATGAATAGCACATGACAGTTTTATTCTGAGGGAGTACATATGGGGAGTCTAGCAAATCTATAGGCAGAGTCCTATGGGAACACTTATCACTGTTAGACAAAATGAAGAAAATCTGAAATTGTTATTCATTTGCTAATTTGTGTATTGTCAGCTATGTCCCAACATCCTATGGTGAGCTATACAAGGAATATCAGAGCCTCTTTCACTACCAAATACCCAAAGAGTAGAACAATCCTGGCATATAGCAACAGCTCAATGAATGTTCCCTAAATTAACACAAGATATGATTGGTTGGCCTCGAAAGCTACATGGAGGCCAGTTGAATTATTCAGGTAGGTCTTGAAGATTAATATTTCACCAAAACAAGATGAGGTCATAAGGACCTTAAGACTGAAATGATGAAGCAGGAGGTCTCATTGGAATGGGAGATCTTCATTACTGCTATAGTGTAAGGGGTCTAAGAAAGAGTGGGGAGTAGAGAGACTAAAAGGAGAGAAGGGGCCCTTGGTGACAAACCTGCGAGTGTTGACTGTACTCTTCCATCTATTCAGGAGAGGGTGAAACAGATGTAAGTTTTAGAAAATCACTTGGGTAGCTGTTGAGGGAATGAACTGGGGGGAGCTTTTAAGTTCACATTGATGGTCACCAGTGGAGCTGCAGCAGGAATATCTTTTTCACTGTATATGGTCTCATTTCAGAGAGGCATGCTTTTCAATTTGGATTGAAAGAGAGACAGCCATTCATTTGGTCAATTAAGGACCCAATTTTGAGAGATTCCTGGAGATTTACTTATCATTTGTTTGGAAAGGTAAAAGGAAACCACTGTAAGTAATAGGTGTCAATGCTTGGATCCCAGATGTTCAGGGTCTTCCAAGATAAAGAGCTTGTTAACAGGAAGTATGGGGGATCCAGAGAACAGGCTGATCAGTCCTATTGTCTCCGCATGGTACTTTTGGAGTTAATTTATTTTAATCTGTGTTAAAATAAGTGTACTAAAAAAAAAAAAAAAAAAAAAAAGACAGCATATATAAACTGGTTTTTAGCAGTTTAAATGATTTTTATGTTTAGGGTTTGTTTGGCAGGAGTTTGGGTGAAAAGAGGAAGGGGTATCTTCTAATACACAACAAAAAATGTATAACCCACTGAATTGGAGATGGTGTCTTTATAAGCCTCTGCTTTAATTAGTTTTTAATTTATACCCACCCTCATCTGAAAGGATTTACAAAGCTTTAGATGTCAATTCGTTTGGGTAGCTAAAAAATAATCAATATTCATTCAGTTTTCTATTGCAGTTATAAATTTCTTCTGAGAACTTATCAACATCCATATAAAGCAGAAAAATCTTACAACATGAATCTCTATAAATCCTATTTGGGTGTCTTCCAAACTTTGTTTTCTCCTGTAGCCTGATTAAAATTAACCCACATGGAGTAGCTGAGCTTCGTTTTAGTTAGCTTAGGGTTGTTTTTGTTTGGTTTTCTTTTAACTGGTATTGTAGAATTTCTTCAAGAATTACTGCTTAATATATAGTGTTTAAAAAAAAAGCATTGGATTATGCTCTCACATATACTAGTAACTTATTTGAGTGAATCACTTCAGTAAGAAAAGGGTTTTTGAAATACAGACAAGAACAAAATTAATTCCAAGATTTACAATAATAGACATCAATTCTTTCCACATCCTGAATTTTATTTTACTGAGTCCATGTATTCATACATACAAATTAACTTAGGTATTACATTACTTAATAATCATCTAATGTATTTGTCCTACTCAACAGAGCACGAGGTTCTTGAGGACAGCGGTTTCAAAGAGTGTTTTGTCTAGCATTCAGTACAACGTCTTGGATATAGCTGGTACTCAGTTAAGTGATTTCTGAGTATTTCATCCCTGATGTCTAGAAGTAAGTTTCAGTATGTGATATGTATCAATTCAATTTCATGTTCAGGTATCAAGGACCAGGTATCAGGAATCCAAATTACATAAGTATAGAGAGAGTTGACCACTGGCACATGTGCTGCTTTTGATAATCACCACTGTGTTTCTGTATGAAACCAGAGCCTCCAAGTCACCTGTAAAATTATGGGGATAATAGAATGAGAACTATACTTCAGACTTCTTATATAATAACATGACAATAAAGTTTTCCTTTGAATGGAAACAAAGAAGACATACGGAAAATATTCATTCAGTTTTCTGAAAACTGAAAATAAAGGAAAATAAATATGTACCTGTGGCAGAAACAGGCTACTTACCAAAATGTGTTTTCTCCTCTTCCTGTAGAACACAGCTGGACCACATTCTCCAGTGTTCATTTCCCAGCTTCTAGATTATTCCTAGACCATTTCCCCCTTTACTTTCACACACTGGTCATCTATAACCAATTAGCACCCTCTAAAAGGTACAATGAGGTGTAACGCTGTGACCAGATCTACTGCACAGAATGTGTTCAGAAGTGATACAAAATGCCTCCAAAATTCTCCATAAAATAATTCCTTGCCGGCCCATTCTTTTTTTATGGACAGATAGAACCCCTAGGGCAAACTTCTAAGTCTTATGTTGAGATTGTCAGAAATAGCAGTAGACGGAGTCCTGAAAAATTGAGAATTAGACGCTGCCTGTTGACTTGAATGCTCTTGGGCTATGACACAGATTGTCCTATTGTACTCAACCTACAATCCTATTGTACTCAACTCGGGTATATAGGGGGACGGGAGCTCTTCATTACAGCAACTAGCATTACTTTTATTTCAAATTTCTGTGACAGAGGAAAACACATCATTCCTATTAGCTAGAAAACTTACATCTGGACTATTCAATAAAAAACGGCTGACACACTTTCACATTCTTCAGCAGGTATATACAAATCTAGAATAGGACAGTTTCTATTGAGCACTGCTACCATGAGCCAGTTAAGGTTTCACAGTGCCACATCCCATGGGGCAGTGGTTCTCAAACTTTAGTCTTCAGGTAAGTCACCTTGAAGGCTTATCAAACCAAGTAAGTGGGACTTTCATCTAGAGTTTTTCATTTTTTTTTATTAGATCTTGGGTAGAGCCTAATAACTTGGCATAATTTGCAACAGGTTCCCAGGAAAGAACCATAGCCATAGGGCTTCTAGATTATTCCTAGACATTTTTACCCTTTACTTTCACACTGGTCATATGTAACCAATTAGCACCTCTAAAAGTTGTATGACCTGCTTAGCAATACACCTGATGATTTACTGAACTGAAGACAACAGGATCTCAAAACAGCCACCTAGCTAACAACAGGATGTTTCTCAATGTCAAAATGGTTGAAAATAGGACTTGTGTGCCAACAGCATATTCTGAGGTAGAAAAATTAGCTTACAGGTATATGAAGTTTTGTGGAATGAAAGGTAAGGTGAAAACTCAGTTGAAGATGAGAAGAGAGGAGTTATTGAGAGGAAAAAAGTATTTGTAAACCATAGTCCTGGGATGCTAGTTGGAGAATTAAGCATCATTATCAAAGATAATGTAACCATAGGGATACATGGAATCTCACCCTAGCGTGAGAGGAAGCAGCCGGCCAATTCCCCAGCAGAAACTCCATCAAAAGATATTACCCAAAACAAAACAAAACAAAACAAAGAACTTCAGCCAAAAGTGAAAGGCACTTCTCTACTATCAAGCATAACTTTGCCTTTCCCCATCTCCCCACCTTTCCCCATCTCCCCACCAAAAAAAATAATAATAATAAAGAAAAAAATCACAAAGTTCACTTACTCCACATGGCAGCAACCTTCAGACTGCTTCCATTTGTTGGTAATTTGTCTGCAAGGCAGTGGTATCAGCCGGGAAGTGATGCTCCCAGCCGCACAGGTGTACCTGGCAGGCATGCACAGAAAGCCAGCAAGACTCCAGGGCAGTAGCTATGCTAAGGGCTGGCGCGGGACCTACACAAGCCAGGAGGATGAAGTCGGCCTTCCAAAATCCACAGAAGCCAAACTTCAAATACCGTGGCCGAGCTGCGGGTTGCAGGCGGAGAAAATAGGCAGGCAGGGAGGTCTTGTTTACAAGGATCTAGGAAAGGGAAGCCTTTTAAAGCAGAGGCTTGCGGGAGACATGGATTCTAAGAAACAGAGTTGGATCAACTCTGACAGGGCTCTAAACAACCAAGCACATCTTTATTTGGGAAAGCAAGGAAAGGTTACACATCGGATTCTTGAGCGGAATTAATGGAGAGGAATTCCTGTCACCAATAATCCTCAAAGAATCACAGATTTTAAGTTTAAAAACAAAAATACTGCTAAATGGATGCTGTACCGAAAGGATGTGTATGTTTAATGTTAAGAGCCTCCATTTATATGGTGTTCCACATTTTTTCTTAAATGATGTTATCTTAGTTAATATTCATAACAACCCTGTGACACAGTATTTGCTCTCTTTCGCATGTGAGAAAACTCTGGCATTAATATCCAAAGTTTCCAACTCCAGTCCTTGTCACTTCTGAAATCTTTACATCCTAATCCAAATACTATGTCTAATTTAATCTCAAACATTGTCCAAGAAAAGTGATTTTGCTACTGCCCTCTGTAATACAGCATATAAAAGAGGGGCAATGCCCCTCCCCACAATATCACCTGAAATCCTTTCTTATATTTTATTTTATTCTTTTTAAAGATTTTATTTATTTGTTCGACAGACAGAGATCATAAGTAGGCAGAGAGGCAGGCAGAGAGAGAGGAGGAAGCAGGCTCCCTGCTGAACAGAAAGGCCGATACGGGGCTCGATCCCAGGACCCTGAGATCACGACCTGATCCGAAGGCAGAGGCTTTAGCCCACTAAGCCACCCAGGCGCCCCTCTTTTCTTATTTTAGATGGAAAATTTTCAGACAATTCCTTGGCTCAATCAGAAAAAGAATATCTGCTGGGCCAAATGCTGCCCGGAAGACTGACGCTATTTACTCAAAAGATATATATATATGAGTTTTCACACTCTCTCTCTCTCTCTCTCTCTCTCACACAATGTCAAATACTCTCTCCGCTATAGCAGGTGGTATTAAAAGCTGAGTCCTTGAATGAAAAAGGTAGCCCTGCAGGGCTTTGCTCTGTAAATGTTGCCTGCCTTGCCTCATGGGGACCATACAACCACACTGTACCCACCTCTGTGGTATCACCCCACCATCACCACCATCATCCTCACCTACCCATCCTTGCAAACCCTTTACCTCTAATGGAGCTTATTTAGGCCAGAGTCGCCCACAGCACAGGTATGCTGAACAGCCCCATACACAAAAGCCATGAATGAAAATCTAGAAAGTCTGAAGACCCTTTGGGACCCTAATTAGATAATGATTACACATGTAGGAATTGTTGAAAAGATGAACAGGTAATCCTTATTTCCTTACAAAATTATTCCCATAACCATTCTTTATAAAACCTGAAGCAGTATACCATAATGGTTAAGCAAGTCACTGGGCTCCAGGGTCAACACAAGTTCAAAACCCAGCTCTGCTACTTTTGAGCTGTGTGACAGGATGTGTGTGACACCTCTCTATTTCCCACTTTCTTCACCTATAATATGTAAATAATAATAGTATCACTATTAGAAGTAAATGAGCTAGGTTTCAACCACTATTATCATTATTATTATTATTACTATAAAATGATACAGACCCACTTTGCAGTCTTTCGTGACTTTCAGTTATCATGAAGCCTCTGCCTCCATCTGTTAAGTCTATTCCCAGAAACTGTATTCCATGTAGACTGGTCCTGTATTTTTAGAATTCTGCGCTGATTTTAAGAGGCCACTGCCATGAGACCATTCCTAACCCTTTTCTCACATGGGGATGAAGAGTGAATTTCTAAATAGAAATCAAAGATGCTATTTTTTTTTTAATGGCACCATCTCCTTTCATCTATGAAAAGACAAATTCTAAGCATTTTTTTTTGTCAGACATCATTTTTGAAATATCCCTCTGTATCACTATGTTCCAGAAGGGAGGCCTGATGTTCTGTAATGGGACTTCTGGAGGGGCCTATTTGCATAAGTAACTGAAAAGTTATGTAAGAAGAAATTTACCACTAAGAAAGGATTCAGATTGCAAAAACTGAGTTAACCTAAATATAAGAATGAGGATTTAAGGGGCAGGATTATTGGTGGGAAAAACTAGGATTTTTTTTTTTTTTTTACAAACATATATATATTTTTTCCCCAGGGGTACAGGTCTGTGAATCGCCAGGTTTACACACTTCACAGCACTCACCATAGCACATACCCTCCCCAATGTCCATAACCCCACCCCCCCTCTCCCAACCCCCCTCCCCCCAGCAACCCTCAGTTTGTTTTGTGAGATTAAGAGTCTCTTATGGTTTGTCTCCCTCCCAATCCCATCTTGCTTCATTTACTCTTCTCCTACCCCCTTAACCCCCCATTTGCATCTACTCTCCCTCATATCAGGGAGATCATATGATAGTTGTCTTTCTCTGATTGACTTATTTCACTAAGCATGATACCCTCTAGTTCCATCCATGTTGTCGCAAATGGCAAGATTTCATTTCTTTTGATGGCTGCATAGTATTCCATTGTGTATATATACCACATCTTTTTTATCCATTCGTCTGTTGATGGACATCTAGGTTCTTTCCATAGTTTGGCTATTGTAGACATTGCTGCTATAAACATTCGGGTGCACGTGCCCCTTCGGATCACTACATTTGTATCTTTAGGGTAAATACCCAGCAGTGCAATTGCTGGGTCATAGGGTAGTTCAATTTTCAACATTTTGAGGAACCTCCATAAAAACTAGGATTTTGATGATGAATGAAATCCTTCTCAACCCAGCTATCTAAACCTATACTAGAGTCTTCTGAGTACGGAGATGTTGGTGGCAGGTTGGGGAGGGAGTATTGTTGTTTTGTTGTTGTTTAAGCCACTTTATTGAAGTATAACTGATGTGCGGCTGGGGTGAGGCGGGGGGACACCACCACCACCACCACCAAAAACTACACATGCATACAACGTGGTGAGTTTGGACATATGCATTATACCTCTGCGTCAGCACAATCAAGATAATAAACATATCCATCCCCTCAAGTTTTCTTGGGCCTCTTTAGTCTTCTCACTTTGTGGTTAGACACCTCACACGAGATCTACCCTCCCAGTGTTTTAGAAGCACAATATAGTATTGTTAACTACAGGCGCTCGGTTGTATAGGATATCTCTAGAACTTACTGATTTTGCACAACTGAGACTCTATACCTACTAAAGAACAACTCCTCATTTGGAAAGGGACTACTTTAATAAGGGAGTGAACTTTTCTGAAAAATTGAACACAATATTGAAAGGTCAAGTCAGCATCTGGTCTAATCATGAAACATGGCTCAAACTGGAGTAGAAGGTATTCTGCCTATTTCCACAAGGTGAGAAGTTTTTGGAACACGTATGGGTCAAACACGAATCAGAAGGGCCTGCAGAGGCATCACCAGGAGTAACCTGGAGACAAGGTTAGGAACTAAGTACAGGAGAACAAATGACAGTGAGAAGGACTCTAGATAGTAAGGAAGATGCACGGAACAGGCTGTGTAAGTTCCTCCCACCATGCTCACGAGCCAATCACAAACTCTGACTCTACGAACCAATCACAAACTCTGACTGAGTCCATGAACCAATCACAGAACTCCGAGTCCAAAATAAGCCACACAATCCTTAAGACTTAAAAATCCTTAACACTTAAAACCTTAAGACTAAAGTTCTTAAGAACTTTAAGACTAAAATCCTTAAGACTTAAAAATCCTTAACACTTAAAACCTTAAGACTAAAGTTCTCCTTGAGTTGCAATGACCACTCTGCAATACTATGGAAGATTAAGTCAATAAAGCCATATCTGCTCTAGGGACCTATTATACAGGAGAGGGATTTGAGGAAGATGACAGATATCCTAAATCTGGGGATACGACTGGGGGAAAAAAAAAAATACTGTTTACTACTATTAGGACTACCTCTTGAAAAAGCAATAAAAGGGTGATAGATTTTATAAGACATTCATATTCTCACCTGCTCACACCTTTTGTGAACAGTCATACACAGTGAAGGAAGCTTCGCGGAAATTACTACAGGAGTCAGTGGCAAGGGGACTAGGTTTTCCTATAAACAACTGTATTGTCCTCATAGGATTTAAAGATTTTATTTATTTGACAGAGAGAGAGAGAGCACAAGCAGAGGGAGCAGCAGAGGCAGATGAAGAAGCAGGCTCCCCACTGAGCAAGGAGCCCAATGTGGGGCTCGATCCCAGGACCCTGAGATCATGACCTTAGCTGAAGGCAGCCACCTAACCAACTGAGCCACCCAGGTGTCCCTGCCCTCAAAGGATTTAGATGCCACTGTTTAGTGATATCATCAAGTCCACCTCAACAACCAGCTGGTTCTTTGAAATTACTTTGCTGTATATTATAAATTAAAATTTACCTCGCTTTCAATGTATATAAGCATTATAGGAAGAATACAGGCAAAAATTCAGCTGTATTTGAAATGCGCGCGCGCGCGCGCGCGCGCACACACACACACACACACACACACACACACAAGGCAATGGGAAAAAACTGGTTAAAATCTCCTCCAATCCCTTCTCACAGGATGAAATAGTCCAGGTGATGTTAACTGACTTTCCCAAGTAACACATGGGGCAGAGTAGAAGGTTGAAGGTTGATATTCAGTTTCTCCCTAATACTATACTGACTTATGAGTTAGTTAAAGGACCTTAAGGGTCACTCTGACCATAGGTAGGAAATCAAAGGCTAGGAGCCGAGGTAGCAATCCCTTAGAACAGGAGAGAATAATAGTTTCAGAAGGAGTAGCAGCAAGAAGAATACAGAGAATTAGACATTCTAAAAATATTCGTGGGTGCTTGAGGAAGGACAACTAATGAACAGAAGATACAGCATATGAAGTAAGAGACAAGATCAAGTATTCTGGGGTTAAAAACTTGAACATATTGACTTTATTCAATGTTTGCAGCTGAGAATTCTAAACCTAAATAATTAAAATGATGCAAGTGGGAGATACAATAATCCACCTTATTGTGACAATGAAATTGATTTGTAAAACAAAAACCAAAGCAGCTATTAACATCAACAGGGTTTTTGTTTTTTGTGGTTTTTTGTTTTTGTTTTTGTTTTTTTGATCATTTAACATAAAGTGTAAGGAAAAGCACAGGATTTAAAAAATGAGTGTGGGTGGGTGTTTGATAGTCCACATAACAGTTCCCTAGGACAGGTAGTTCTAGAATGAATAGGAAGGAAGGGGGTGGGTTAGGGGAGAAGGACTCATTGTACAAAGCAGCTTCAGGAACCGGCTCAAGCTAAGCCACCCCTAACAAAACTCAATCCCGCATCCTAGTGGTAGAGGGAAATCCCAAGAAAATCACGCTACTTAATTTCAGAAAAGGAAACGGGGACAAAATGACATCATCAGCAAAGAAAAAACTACAAATAAAAATAATCCACAAGATGTCTTAAAAGTTCCTTAGAAACATTATAAAGCCTAGAGTAAATATAGGTCCAGGAGAATAAAAGAAAAGAGCTCGCAAAAGTCCTTTACTACCAACTGGTCAAGTACCAGAGATACTAAAAGGCAGAGGAAGAACATAAATATATATAAAATACAAGTCGATTTAAGGAAAACAAGAAAGGCTGCAGAATGTGGTACTTCAAGTACAACTCAGGAATTACAGGAGTAGAAAAAAAGAAACTAAGGAACAGTATGAAAGGCTCTCCGTAGAACTACTGTAAATTTTCAAGTAAAGCAAAGGGAAGGGATGTGGGGGCGGGGATGATACAAACCACCTGATCAGAGGAGTGAGAAAGCAGACCCAGGGTGATAAGGCAAAAAGCCAGGAGACTGGATCTTCCGCCTCCGTCCATCTCAAGGGTGTTACCGGTTTCACATTTGAAAGGGACAATCAGATCAAAAGATGCCAGAATGATGTGACCTTTGAAAACAAATTGACAAAGCAGATGTGGATGACTCATCCTTGCTGGAGGGCATCCAGGTATACATTCTAAAAGTAACTCAAAAGGTGGAAGCTCAAGATTGTAGATCAATGTAGATGGCTTTTAAACTGCCACATTCTAGACAAGTTGAGATTTGCCCAAAGATTTTTTTTCCCCCATAACCAGTCATCAACGAGGAGCCAGGGGGAACTCCCTGTCAGAGTGAAGTGAATCCCAGTGAGAAGTATCAAACAACGGATGCTCTGTCCCCGCCCGAGAAGGCACAGAGGAGAAGAGCGCGCGGGGCAGGGAGAGAGAGAAGCTCATGGCTTGCCATACTGTTGACTACTATTTTATCTCACTGGAAGTTACTCAGCTTTCTAAGGTCCAGTTTCTTCATCCTTAAAGGAAATAATGCCTAACCAAAAGATAAAAGAAAGGTTATTTTCAAGGAGATAACCGGATGGTGACTGTCAAATAAGAGCCGCAACTAGTATTTCTCGGGCTTTCGATACAGGGCCGGGCACCAGACTGGAGGTCTTCCCTGTGACCCTCCGGTTGTAGGTGCTCAGTTCTCTGGGCTTGCTCTCTCCCCCCACCCAGAGTGTTCTTGGGGCCCAGTCAAGTTCACGTAGGGGAAACCACACCACATCCAGCGTAGCCATTGTGAGCACACAGGTTCCTTTGGAGAATCTAGTAACTGGCGTGTATCACTGAACGAGCAACCAACAAGAAAATATTGGGGGAAAACCAACATGAAAAATGAAATTAACACTGGATTAACTGGCTAATCCATTTCCTAAGGCTGCTGAAAACTCCTGTGTTCATGAAGTCAGAACAAATTAATTGTGGGTGGCATCGTGTAACATCTTCCTATTTTAAAAATAAAAGCACTCACCGAAAAGTATATTAGATAGGGCGCTGATGAATAAATAATGGTATGGGACACTATGCAACCATTAACGAAGATGTTGTAGGTGAATATTTAATAGAGAATAACATTTCATGATATGCTATTAAAAGAAAAGAGTAAATCACAAGGTATATGTAAACCATGATCCTAATTTTGTAACTTGACGGTATATGCCAGGGGTGGGGAGTCTGTAGTGGTATGCACAAATGAGAGCTAATAGAGGTTCTCTAGTATCGAGCTAAGGATTAATTTTTCATTTTCTTCCTGGGCTTTTCTAGGTTTTCTTATTTTTCTACAACGAGTCCATTAATTGGTAATGAGAAACTTTTAAAAACGCACATGATTCTTTAGGTCGTATCAGGAAAATCTGTAGCTTCACTCATTTTAAGAATACAAAAAAAGCAAGCTTTGCTTTGGAATGCAATGGGAAGTACTTCAAAGTTCCTTCAGTGTTGCCAAGGTTTATTTAACAATATTTTCTCACCATATATTATACAAGAACAGAACTAAACAGATGGTCTACATCGGAAACCCAGCAATCTAGGAAAAGCTATCCTCACTACCTACTCATCATACATTACATACTATATTACACACACAAGTCCTTATTGCCTTATCAATAACACAGACGCCTATATCTTACGTAGACCCCATATGTCAAAGTCATCCTACAGGACACATATCTATGCGTAGGTCTTCACAAAATGATGTGAGAGGTTCGTACTCATAGGACCCTAATGATTTTTTTTTTTAAGATTTTGTTTATTTATTTGACAGACAGAGATCACAAGTAGCCAGAGAAGCAGGCAGAGAGAGAGAGGAAGAGAAGCAGGCTCCCTGCTGAGCAAAGAGCCCAACGCAGGGCTCAATCCCAGGTCCCTGGGACCATGACCTGAGCCAAAGACAGAGGCTTTAACCCACTGAGCCACCCAGGTGCCCCGACCCTACTGATTTTTAAAATTTTAAATGCTTGCCTTATATATGTGTACAGTTAACACAAGAAAAACTAAAGAGCTAGGAATTTGCAGTGAACAAAAGCAAGGCTTGAATTTGACTCTGTATTATGTATGCAAATGGCATCTTGGCATCAGATCTGTCTTCCAGAAGCAACATTTCCCTTATGTTACTTTCTTCCTGGGCCAATCAATGGCCCTTTATTTCTTTCAGTATCAAGTACAAATGGCTCAGCCTGGCATACAAGGTTCACCCCAAGTCTTCGGGCTTCTTTGTCAATACTTTCCAACATCAACCCTTAACTCCACTCAGGCTGAAGTCCACACTATCACCCAAACACAGGACAAACATTGCTTCCTGGGTTGCTTGGTCTGTATTCTTTGCCCCAGGGCAAGTTTCCTTCATCTTTTCCCTTGCCCCTAATAAATCCTCCTATCCTTCAATATTCCCTGCACTTGAATAAGGCCATGTCAGTGATACATTCCCACCCTCTGGTTTCTCTGATTTTCTGAATCATTCTGTTTTATACCTTATCCTATTTTGTGTATTCCTCTTTAAGAAAGTATTAAAGAATACTAGACTTCCAACAAACACATTGAATTATGCTCAAATATCCAGTGGTATAAAGTTTTATATGTACCCCCCCCCAAAAGAGCTAGGATTATGACTAGAAGGACATATATAAATAAATGGTGCTACCACCCATTACAGAACAGTTTGGTTCTTTCATCAATCTGGCCATAAAATGAGGTCAGCAAGACCCTCTCCTTGAAAAGACTCTATTGGAAACTAGTTTTGGTTTTTTGCCTCTTTGTTTTGTTTTGTTTTTGTTTTTTTGTATGTATCCAAATGAAATAAAACTGTGTTCTTTAGAAATTACATTTAATTCAGCTATCTTGCTAATTAAGATTATACTTTCCCCCAATCAGAATAAAATCATAGACTCATCTAATTTTTTGAGCTCAAAGAGAGCTACGAAATTATTTCAAGAATCTTGTCCAAGAGTAACTTGCCCAAGGTCACACTGATGGTTAGTCAACAAATTTTTAATTCTGTAAGTTACTCCCAGTTATACCACTACTTAGAGTAATGTAGTGTAAGAGACAGAACCTGGATTTGGGGACAGAAGAGCAGACTTCTAAATCAAGCCCAGTTGTTCTTGGTTTCGGCTTCTTTCCTCAGCTCTAGAGTGGAAATAATAGCATATGACCTCCCAAGGTTGTTGGTAATAGGTGACAGGTAATATATAAGCATGGCCGTTTTCAACTGTCCGCTTTGTATCCTCAGCCTAAACTGCAATGATTTGTTTACACACTTGTGTGCCAGAGAATTTCACTCACCCAAGGCCTGAGGATTCTGCCCTGAGTCTCTCAATGCATGCACTCGCCCAGGCTACCTCCTGCTCCAGGCTTATAGGATAGAGCCTCTGAACTGGCATCTCCCCATGATGCTTTTCCTTTTCCTGTACTACAGCTGGAGTCCTCCTTTAAAAACTCACACCTTGGGGTACCTAGGTAGCTCAGTCTGTTAAGTGTCTGCCTTCCCCTCAGGTCTTGATCCCGGAGTCCCCGGATCAAGCCCCGCATCGGGCTCCCTCTCTCTCAGGGGAGAGCCTGCTTCTCCCTCTGCCCCTCACCCTGCTCTTGCTCTCTCAAATAAATAAAATCTTTTTAAAAAAGAAACAAAAACTCATACTTCATGTGGCACTTTTCTACTTTAAAGCCTTTCATTGCCTTCCCTCAGTTTTACCCCTTAGACTCAATCCCACCCCCTTGCAGCTCTCGTTAAGGCCCCACAGTGTTAGGCTTAGTTCAGTCATACAGGTTTACCCTCCATTCTTTTCCTCTTCGGTCTCCGGCACCCCTTCCATTTCTTCCCTTCCTGGAATACGTTCTTTGCCTTCCTAACTCAAACCATGGCAAGCTAGACTCCTCCTTTCTGTGAAAGCTCTATCTTGCTCTCCTGCTCCTCATTCCAATCCAATTACATGTCGGTTTCTTCCAGAAAGCCTTTCTTTGCTCCCCAGAGCATGGAAAGTCTCCCACATATTCTCCTGGTACCCTAAATTCTCCTTCATTATATATTACACTGATAATTAATTTGTTATCTTTTAAGTACGTGCCTCCTTTGCGGTAGGGTTTTCGAAGAGTGTTTGCTTGGGCTTAATAAATATTTATGGAAGGAAGATAGAGAGGGAGAGATATTAGTTGTTTCTTGCATATCCCCTCACCTTCTTATACTCTGGACTCTGTATATACTCAAACTAGCAGACTTGCCTACCCATTCTTCATGCTGCACATAGCTTACAAACAAAAATAACTTTAAACCCACAGAATGCCCACTCTTCTCCTTCCTTCTCCGCTCAAACCACATTATTACCTAATGGGAAAGATAGGAAATTAAAATTTCAGCAACAAAACCATGGTTGTTACCAAGAGCCATTTCAAGCCTGCATCTGACACGCTAGCACGTGTTTGGATCAGGTCAGTGGAATTAATTTCACCTCTGCTTCAAGAGGCAGAAATCTGTCTCTCTCCATTCTTGTTCAGACAGAGGGTCCCCAGTGGAAAGCAAACCTGGTCACTGGCTGTCTGGACCAGCCTGACCCAGCCAGAATTCCTCTGAGAATTTGTCAGGGACAGCAAATCTGGTTTCCTCCCAAAACCCTGCTGCGTCTCCTTCAGAGACGAAATCACGAACCTCTTCTCCTGGGACAAGGATACAGCTTCTGGGGCTGCTGGGTTGGAGGAAGGAGGGATGACAGCAAGGAGAAGAGGTAAACAGCTCTCCCTGCCACCCCTGGGAGTACACAATTGCCTTCTCAAGGAGAGGAAAGGGGGCAGGTTCCTGAATCAGGGAAGACATTTCTATAAATTCTTCTTGCTTCCTCTTAAAACATTTGGCATACATTCCATTTAAAAACTAAGTTGTATTGTTGATTTAGATGTACCTAACTCTGCATTTGAAATACAGCTATAAAAACAGCCCTATAAATGATGTCTATAGACAATCTCTTAACATCTTTGATATTTCAGTGAAAGACAAATCGTAATATATACATCAACAATGCCAGCATATTTCTCCACCTAACTTCCTTTTTTCTGACTTTTTTTTCATACTGAAATAGGAAAGGAGGAACATAGAAAAAGAGAAGGGATGGAGGTTATTTGAGCAGCAGAGTTCTGGTCGGCTGACACCCTCAGCAAGATCATTAATCTAGGAGATTCTCACTCTCATTTACTAAACAACAGTGATTCACACAGAGTTACACAGCCACAGTAGCAAAGTTAATTGGAATCTAGATCCCCTAACATTTCTTCCTTCCTTCAGCAATTCCTCAGTACTGCAAGCTGAAATATTAAGTGGGATTGTTGTAGGCTTATGAAAATGGGAAACAAACAAAGGGTGGTTAGCACAGAATTAGAAGTGGACACGTGTTTTCCTTCAATTTTTGTTTTGCTTTGTTTTGTGTTTTGGCTTAAGCCCTTCGAGCGAAGGGAGAAGGCAGAAGCAGCTTATGCAACCCTCTATCAATACTGGTATCTCCCCTCAGCATTAAATTAGCACTGGGAGCTCAATATGGCTCTCACCCAAGTCCAGAGAAAGAAAGGATGGAGGCAGGGAGAAAGAGATAGCTATGAACACTGGCAAATTCTGTTCAGTCGGTGGCAAGCAGCCAGATCATTCCTTTTAATTTAACTCTTTATCTTCTCTGGCAGAAACAAATAATGCATTTGCTTAAAGCTTTATAACTTTCAAAGCATGCAAATGACATCCCCTGGGCACCATTTCCCCAATTCAATAAATGAGGAAACGGAAACTTAGATCAGATGGTGGTCTACATTTTATCAGGAAATTATTAGTGGATTCAAAGTCAGAATCTAGATTTCCTAACGTGCATCTCAATGTTCTCTTCACTCGACCATCTTCTCTACTAACAATGTCCAGGCTAGCACTGCTTCTGTTGGCAGCATTGAGGTTTTTAAATGGTGAAGAATGATAGAGAATGAAAGGGAAGCATGGCGGGGGGAGGGGCCATGGTATGATGGGAAGCATGATGTAAGGAAAATATATACATACACACGTTTCTATACACAGGAAAATATATATATACACATACATTCATTTCAAATTTATCAGACAGGGTAGAAAGGTACACAATGAAGAAAATGTACTATGGAGGAGAGTAGGATAAACAAGATCTTCATGGTACAAATAGTGTTATGTGCTCGAAGACATGTTCAGCCTCAGGATCTGACCACCATTCTGTAAAATCAGTTAGTCTTCTGGGACTGACCCATGAACCGTTATCAAATGAAATAAGAAAAGAAATCCTAAGACTTTCTGGTCAACTGCTTTACTTCTAGACTTTTCTAGATTAAGAAGCTACCTGTAAAGAGCTCCTACAATTATACGTTTTTCATCAGTCATCATGTTAATCTGAGCCAGGGGTTTTGTATTAGAATCATCATCACTGAAAGCTTCGACAAGGTCTGCTCAGCCGCCTACCAAATCTCAAGGCAACGCTCCATAAAAGGGCAGAGTCGAAGTTCTTCAGAATGTCAATGCTGGGGTGCCTGGGTGGCTCAGTGGGTTAAAGCCTCTGCCTTCGGCTCAGGTCATGATCTCAGGGTCCTGGGATCGAGCCCTGCATGGGGATCTCTGCTCAGCAGGGACCCTGCTTCCCTGCCTCTCTCTCTGCCTGCCTCTCTGCCTACTTGTGATCTCTGTCTGTCAAATAAATAAATAAAATCTTTAAAAAAAAAAAAAAAAAAGAATGTCAATGTTTGTATTATTATTTTTTTTAAATATGTGAGGTCAGACATTTCTTTGGAATGCAAATGTCTTCGAAAGAAAGAACGTTTTCTCCTGTATCTCAGAGGAAACTCACAGCAGCCAACAGCCTATGCTGGGATACTGATGTTGGCAATGATGTGGCTGTTATCTATCGGCGGTCCTACTCAGCAGAAACTCGAACGGATGGACGTGCTTTCACTCTTTTTAAATGTACTTGGGTGAAATGAGAAGCTTTATGTTTTCACTTCCTAAATACTTACTACCTAATATTAAAACAACATGTAACTTGGACAAAAAAAAAAAATTTCTTCTTTAAGGGTCTTGTTTTTAGTCCTTGTCAAAGGGAGCTGTGACATACCACTGGAGAAGTCTGGCCCACATATTTGCATTAGAACTCTTTGGGAAGAGGATGGGGAGTGTCGCTGGGAGCAACTTAACATCTTCCAAAAGATGTTCTTTAAAGGGAGACTCGGGGTGCCTGGGTGGCTCAGTGGGTTAAAGCCTCTGCCTTCAGCTTGGGTCATGATCCCAGGATCCTGGGATCGAACCCCACATCAGGCTCTTTGCTCAGCAGGGAGCCTGCTTCCTCCTCTCTCTCTCTCTCTCTCTCTCTCTCTCTCTCCCTGCCTGCCTCCCTGCCTACTTGTGATCTCTGTCTGTCAAATAAATAAATAAAATCTTTAAAGGGAGCCTCATAACAATGGAATAGAACTCTCCCCTCCTAGGCATTTCTGCTGCTCCCTCACTGAGCAGCTGCTGCAAGGCTCCCCTCGAGGCTTGGCTACACTGCCTCTGGTGCAGTGTAACTAGTCTCTTCTCCCGGCCACTCAGCAGCCCAAATTTGGCTGCAGGCAGAAGCCAAGGCGACCTTCATGCCCAGATGAGCTAGAAATGGGGGTGGGGTGGGCCAAGTGGAGTTCATCTCTTCTGCAGTCCCCAAAGGGCATACAGCTACTGCCATTCCAGATGCCAAAGGGAGAGAACAGAGCCAACCTCAGTGAAAAGCAGTGGCTGATCCCTGGCTCTGGAGCTTGAGAAAGAAGGGACAGATGCCACATGACAAGGAGACCCAGCCAGATCTGAGCCAATGGAACAGGGGACTCAAATTAAATGAAGCACAAAATGCAGAGTTCTAAGGAGTTTGTGTCCTTGCTTGCTTGCTTCCCTTTACCTTTAAAAAAAATTTTAAAAATCCAATTGAACTCTTTTCTCTCTGCTTGCTCAGGATTACAAGGACAAGTGGTTATGCTGTAGTCCTGAACTAGAGAACTTTTTCTGAGAATCTATAGCCTTTATCTAAAGAGTTATCATTAACATAAAATACATTTACCAGTGTACCAAGGATAAAACCCAGCTAACTAACTATGTAAACTTCACCATTTTCTCACTGCTTCAAAGTTATATATTGTACAGACCAATATCCGAAAGATATGACATGAAGGAATATAATCAACTACAGCAAAGTACTCTAGGATATTTGGATAAAAAGTATAAGAAAAATCATAGGTCTTTATTCATATGTAAATATATCTTTTTTTTTTTTTTTAAGATTTTATTTATTAGACAGAGAGAGCACAAGCAGACAGAGGGGCAGGCAGAGGGAGAGAGAGAAGCTTGCTCCCGCCAAGCAAGGAGCCGGATGCGGGGCTCCATCTCAGGACCCTCAGATCACGACCTGAGCCGAAGGCAGCCACCTAACCAACAGAGCCACCCAGGTGTCCCCATATGTAAATATATCTTGACCAACTTCTTCTAGCATTTGTTTCAAAATGGTAACAATCCTTACATCACCGAGAAACAGAACCTAATTATTACTGAGAACACACCAACATATGTCTGACCTGCCCATGGCCACAAAGTCAGGGCTTAGACTGCACAACCTCTGTCTCACAAGTCCAGCCCCAGTTATTCAATAAATATCCATCCACCCAGCCCCAGACACTCGTATTAGAAATTTCTGAACAAAAT
Organism: Lontra canadensis; assembly: GCF_010015895.1. Classification (NCBI taxonomy): domain Eukaryota; kingdom Metazoa; phylum Chordata; class Mammalia; order Carnivora; family Mustelidae; genus Lontra; species Lontra canadensis. The sequence continues at coordinate 17,764,429 of NW_022631000.1, forward strand.
GAGTCTAATTAAAAACAAACACCAAGCATCATCTGTGGAACCATCAACATATCCATGAGAAACAACAGAAGTAACTATGCTGCAGGAGGGGGACAGTAGTCAAGAGAAGATGAATCAAAAGGGCTATGAGCTCTGACACTGAAGAACCTGTGTGAGAGAGAGGGAAGGCGTTGTGAGGCATCCAGTCCAACTCACCACGATGAAGACAGAAGAGTCGTAGCATATGGGCAACTGTTTGTGAATGATGCCCTCATTTCCTAGCCTCCTCAGACCACACTGCCTTCTCCTTCTACGCCATTAGTCAAAGCTACTGCTTCCCAGTCTGTGCCAAACATCAGGGGCCCCCATGGCTTAAGAATTGGGACCATTTCCCATTATTCTTTACACTCTATAGAGTAAATTCTTAAAACTCCTCTTTGGAAAGAACGATATTCTCTAAGAAGAAAAACCACTCACTTTGCTCAAATGATACCAGATACTCTATTTCAAAGAGTTGCCACTCTAGTCAACTTTGCTATTTCTAAGAAGACTATAGAGCTTTATTTTTAGGTGAAAGATCTTCTGAAACCTCATGCTCTGCTGTGGTGCCTCATTAGACCTTCCCCAACCTTCAGAAGTGCCATCTGATATCAGCCCAGCACCGTGATCCACCCTTCACTCATGTGACCCCCATGATTGTGTTCTGAATATTTTAGTTTTATTCCAACCTAAGAGAAGCCTGTATTAGTGACTTCATTCCCAGTATTTTATCTGAAGAGCTAAGTTCCTAGAGTTAAATGGAATAGGAAGGGATTAACCTCTGCTGCTGGTACAGTATAGTCACGATGCTAATGTCTCTGTATGAAAAAGCTGAATTGCAGTAATATCTGAAATCATAGAGAAAGTCCGGAGAGCTTTGGAGGAAAAAAAAATATGGAGGAATAAAATGTTAAAAACCAAAGCTGGTTTGGGATTCTATTTTTCACGTAGGCATGTTTAGGAGAGGAATTATGTACTACAAGACCTCACAATTTAGATGGTAGAGGAATGGGTCAGTGAGTTCTAAAACGAAGAAGTTTTTAGGACCTGTAACTTGTAATTGTGTTATGGGTGAGTTCCAGCTGCTCCCCTAAGCTTATTTCAAAATTTAACTTCAACACAGTGTTTATTCACTTGCAATGCTTCAACTAGTAAACAGGCAGGGAGTCTACTCTCTTTTCATTTGGCAAGAGGGTTCTATAGCTACACAAAATATCCCCCAGCAATGAAAAATGAAACCCACGGATGTAACGTTAGCAACCAGCTGTCAGAAGAAAATCAGGAGTAGGATTGTCAGTCTGGTCATTTCAAGCCAGTGTGTTCCTGTGAAGGTCTGTGTGTGTGTGTGTATGTATCAATGAATTGATTCACATGTGCAGTAGCATGAGAAATGTGAGCGGGTGCTGGTCTTAATGATGGCAGAATGCCCCAAACATGAAGATGTAGTGGAACCATCAGTGGGAAAGCAATACAGCACAGACTATGGCTAACTGTGCTGGGCTCCTCTCATGGAAGAGTAGGAGACAGGTGGGTTAAAAGAACATGTTTTCGTGTTAGAATTACTTCTTGAATTGTAGGTACGTTCAACATATGTGAGCTCTGAATGCCAGCTTGTAAGTGAAATACACACTGTGTTTTCATTTTTAACCTTCACGAATTCATTTCACAACCTCCCAAAACGTAGGAATCTAAACCCTCTTCAAAGTAAACACCCAGCACCAGCAATTCAGTCCTCCAAGCAGGAAACATATTGACCATTCCGAGTCAGCACAGCTATTAACCCGTAAATTCACATTCTCTCTCTCATTTTCTGACCCCCCCCCCCCGCCCCGCTACCCCGTATCTTCCCCTCCGCCCGCTTCCCTCCCCCACCTCGGGCAGAATCTGTTAGGGGTATTTTACACAGAGATACAAGTACCGGGTGCAGAGTGGATACCCGGCCTCCTTCTAAACTTAATGCCAATTCCCTCCTCAAAGAGAAGGAATGCAGTGGTATCAGCACCGGGGACACGGGGACAGCGAACACCACGGCGGCACTTGGAGTTTACAGAGGAGCAACCCCAGCTCAGCCACTGCCACCCCCTCGCACCAGCCCCCACCCCCGCCAACACACGCGCGCGCACACACACACACACCCACCCCCCCCCCCCCCCCCCCCCCCCCCCCCCCGCGCGCGCGCACACACACACACACACACACACACACACACACACCGGCTCCAGATCTCCCCACCAACAGCGATAATGCAGCAAGTCTGTCTGTGCACACTCCTGCACGCCTCAGGACCCAGCCTGGGCGCAGAGCCGGGAAGGCAGGGAGCGCACCGCAGGACTTGTCAATAAACCGCGTTCCGTCCATATTCCGAGCGCTCCTCACTCCAGCGACCAGCCGGAGCCCGGCGGCGGGAAGGACGGGGCGCGAGGAGCCAAGGAAGCCTCCCCTTACCTTGCAGCGAGAAGAGGGACAGGAAGAAGCCCAGCACCCAGACGCTGTGCAGCCAGTAGGTCCTCATGTCTCCGCCGCGCTCCGTGCTCCGTCGCGCGTCCTGCTCTCGCCTCTTCCGCTCGCGCTCTCTCTAGTAAAACGCGCGGCTCGCTTCCCTCGATTTCCCCCTGGGCTCTCCCGGCTCCGGCAAGCCGGCCAGACCAGGCTCCTGCCGCACGACGGCCGGACCCAAACAGCTTCGCTCTCTTCCGCGAGAGCGCGAGCCAGGGGCCGGGAGGGACGCTCGAAGCCTGTGCCCGGTGGAAACACAGCGAGCCCCCTTCTCCCTGAAGCTCTCCCGCTGCCTCCCTTCTACCCTCCTCTCCCTCACTCCCCTGCAGCTCCAACTAAATGCGACTGTACTTAAACAAGCAGCGTCTTATAGGACAGCGAACCCAGCCGAAAGGGCCCCGCTACTGCCATCTAGTGCGCACATCTCGGTATCACCGCAGCTCTGCGTTTGCTTGTGTGTGTGCGCGAGGTCCATCCAATGCTGCCAGTTCCCCTTTGCTCTCAGCAAACACAGGTGAAGCTCCTGCCCTCCTGAGTCCTTGGTTTGACCTTGGTATATCCCATAGGTCCTGATTATCTCTTTGGCACGGGGAAACTCTTGGCAATTACCACCCACATTTCTTCATTATCCCATTGCTCCTTCTCTCTCTCTTTGAAATTCCCTTTCTTTCCCCAACAATTCAACGGAGCTGCCCTTCCAAATATCACCTTGACCTCCACCTCAGAAGTCTAATGACTGTTTGAAGCTTCATCCTACCCAATGTAATGCTGTATCTCACAATGTTGCCCATTCTTTTTTATTTGTTTAAAGTCACTGAGTCAAACAGTTCTCAAAGGAGTGTTTCCGACCCTCCCTTCTAAGAGCCCCCTGGGTCCTCTGCAATCATTTGTTTATATTTTCTATTATATTTTCTTATTTATTTCCATATTTAAGTTATTTGAAAATTAAACACATCTGTACTGGTTACTCCAAGATGAAGATCTCCACCAATAACCTATGTAGCCCTCAAATCAGACTTTCCCAGATGGGTGGGTACCAAGTAGCTCCACCTGAATGGCCCTGGGCCATTGCTTCTCAGCCTTTTGGCTAAGATCAAGTGCATGCCCCTGGGCCAGGTATCAATTGAGTGAGAGGTCAGATAGGTTCTTGCTAAAGAGCACTGGCTGACAGGAGAACTGGATTTCAGTTCTGTCCTTGTGGTCCCCCATTCACTGAAGACCTTAACCCAGTCATTTAATCTCTGAACTTCGTTTTACTCTTTGATGAAACTGAGAAATTGAATTATATGGTCATGATGTCTTTGGCCCTTCCCAACTCAATCTGTAGTGTCTGTATCAGGTTTCTCAACTTTGGCACTATGGGCATATTGTACCAGATAATTCCTTGCTGTGGGAGGCTGTCTTGTGCACTATATGGTTTTTAGCAGCATCCCTGGCTTCTACCTACTCAATGACAGTACCCACCCCACCCCCCAACACTACACAAATCATGACAGCCAGAAAGACTCCGGGCAATCCTGAATGCCTTCTAGTGAATGAAATTGCCCCCAGCTGAGAACCTCTGATCCATACCTACTATCATTTTCCTTCAGGAATCACTCCCTATTCCCAGCTTCCCCATTTCTGTTAGATTCTAATTCCACAGGCTTGTACCTTTAGAATATCTTTCATCCCTTCTGGAACTTCAGCTGGTCATCAATCTCACCAATGTGAATATGTCTAACATGGCTCTTTTTCCAGTTCCACTGCCATGATTTTCATAATATATTGAACATGTATTGTGCATTATACTTCCTAAAATTTCTAATTTTCAATTATCTAATTTGAATCTCATAACAGTGCTATAGTATCTTCAGGGATGATGTTCACTCTTTAGTGTTAGTAAGAAATGCAGACGAAAGTTAAATGACTTCCTATGGCACAAAAAAGGTCAGTGGCAGCAGTGGCAGCAGAGCCAAGGGAGGTCCCTTCACTGCTGTTTCTACTGCATCTCCTTAGTCTAGGTCTTTATCTCCACACACCCAAGTTCCTGCACCCAGGTTCCTACAGTAGGGATCACCCAGCTGATTCCCTTCCTCCATTCTTCACAGTCTAATCTAGTCTATCCATTACCACCAAATAAATCCTCTTCGACACTTTCTTTAAGACTCTCACCTGTTTCTGAGTTAAAGTGTGGCTCTCTCTGATGTTCTGGGTACAGATTAGAATCCCCTGGAGCTATTAAAACCTACTGATGCATGACCCCACCCCAGACCAATTAAATCAAAATCTCTGGGGTGAGGCCCTGGCATCAGTATTTTTTAAAATATATCCCAGGTGATTCTAATCTGTAACTAGAGCTCGAAATACTGGCCTAACAGATTGAATTTAGATTCCTCATTTTCTAATTCAAGGTCCTTTGAAACTCTCATCTTACCTTTAACAATTCACATTCTCTTTTTCTATTACCAATGGAAATACTCTCTTCCAGACTGCCCAATCTTCACCTTCATCAACAGCTTTTTTGTCTTATGGAGACGACCCTACTCTCAGGAGGAGTTTGCATAGCGACCAGAGTACGCACTTCAGAACTAGAATTAAGTGGATTCCAGTCCTATCTTGCCTCTAACAAGCTGTGAGACCTTGTATAAGTCTTCAAGTGTGGTTGTGAGTATGACTCATGACCAACTTAATTTAAAAATGTCAACAGTATCACTTTTCAAGAATCACCCAAGATTTCTTCAATGTCAATGTATATCTTAGTAAGGCTTAGCAAAATATATTTTAAGGACTCATATGCAACAGAATCACTTAGTGTGCATGCTAAAATCCAGATTACTTCAGTCACATACCAAACCTAATATATTTGGATGTTGGGATCTAGTTATCTGTTAAACTTATTTCTCTAGGTGACTTGCGCTTTCTAACGATTAAGAAACATTAGCTAAGAACCACAAAGTATTAAGACCTGAACACTGAACCTGAAGACTTGTGTATGTGTGTGTTTTGTTGGAATTTTCTGCATGCAACAATTGACCCAGATTCTGTTTAGTTCAACTTCCACAACAGTGTGGATGATGCCCTTCCTAGTATCATGGCGGAAGACACAGCTACACGTATGCACATATTTGTATAAATAGGTGGAAGCAATGTGACTCTGCATCACCACTATGATTCCAAAAAGCTAATTTTGGTTAGAAAGCACGCACAGCATAACAAAAATTAGTCATAGGCATAGAAGCCTTTCCTAACTTTTTACCTAAGGGCATTGTATTCCCTGCAGGGGCCTTCCACTACAACAAAATCTCCAAGTTTACAAAGCCTGTCAACTTTCATCGTTAATTCTCAGTGATGGGGTTGTAATTTGCTCTGAGAAGCTTCCTGGTATTACCGTTAAGTCATTTGCATTCCATGAAAAAAATTTGTCTTCTAAATGGGTCCAGGAATTCCTAAAAGTTGGTTCCCCCACCACCACCCCACCCTGGCTTTCATTTGGTTTCCCTCCTTCTGAGTAAGGAAAACAAACAAACAACAACAAAAACAACAACAAAGAAAGGTAGTAGCACTGGATGTCTCCGTCAATTCTCTTCCTTTCAGACCCCAAATTCTCTTACAAGAAAAGAAAGGGTCCTCTCCCTCTCAAAAGAGTCCCATAGATAACTGAGCTGGCTTTTGGTATTTTGTTTCAAGGGACCCCAACTACCTCCCCCTACAAGGGGAAGAATATCTAGGTTAGAATATCTGCAACTAAGCTACTATTGTGATGGAGTATTCCTCCAAAACTTTACGAATAATCATAAGAAAGATTTCAAAAACAGCTTTTATACCAATGTCCCAAAATAAAATCTCTAGAAGAAAGGAATACCAAATGCATGCCATACTGAGTCAGCAAAACTATCTCTAAATAGAATACTTTTTAAAGGTTTCTATGAGGTGTTAGCAAATCCTTAAAAAACAAAAACAAACAGACAAGAAATACCTTTCATTGCAAGTATAATTAGGTATATGCAGGTAGAAGTGCATTCTGTCCAAAGACTCCTTAGGATGCTATACTGAGACAATGAACTGAAAAAGGAAAGATTTTTTGTTTTTTGGATTTTTTAACAGATGGATTGCCTAATTTTACCTTTCCTACATTAGAGCTGTTTGTCCCCCTCTTTAGACGAGAGGGCTATCATCCTGCAGCGGCATACAACTGCCATGATGCCTGCCTGTATTATACTCCCACTACTTGACTTTAGGCAAGAGAAGGTGATATGCACAATATCTTCCATAATAGACTTTGCAATCTAGCCTGCAGGTTTCTTTTGACTGTTCCAGTGCCTGCCAGAGTGGTTTTCACAGATCGTGGAAATGGCTACATAATTTACGTGGATTCAGAAAATGAAGAACAAAAATGCAGGTTTTTCTGGGCATCTGAAATGAAACAAATCCACCTCCAGACCAGAAAACCCAGAGTGGTAATTGTGCTCATCTAACAATAATACCTTATGGTCATGAAGCTACTTCACGTGCATGAGCTCATTTAGTACAGCAATGAAGAAAATTTCAGAGGGTGGGAGTTCGTCTTATTGCCTTTGACTTATTTTACCCTGAAAGTATACAACTAAAGAAGGAAAAGATGAAATATGATGTGTCAAAAAAACCAAAGAGTAGAGAGCTTCGAGAAAAGGAACTTTAGTATTTGAAGGCAGCTTAGATAAGGTAGTGTGGTGCGGTGTAAAACAAAAATCTAGCTGTCACCTCAAACATATATGGGGTTCTCCACTCAGTGGCTTGTGACCCTGGTGTGGGTTCACAAAATGGCCCCCGTGCATGGAGGGCAAGGTGAGACAAAAGAAAGGGCAGGACACTCCAAGTTGGGGGGTGCAGGTTTAACAAACAAGGGAATTTATATATGAGGCCAGTCTTGAGCAGCCATAAGACAGAAGACCTCTGTGCCCACCTGCCAGAATCTGAAAAGTTTATATAAAGGCCTGAACTAAGGTTCAGTTACATACTCAATCCAGATGGTCTCAACAATGCCTTGCTCTCTCTCAAGCCTGCATCCTTGAAAATAGCTTTCACAGTGCAAGCAGTGGCAGAATGTACATCCCAAGGACAGGGGAGGGGGGTGAAAAGGCTTCACTTGCTTGGGTCCAGCTCTTAGGTCAGCCAGCGGTCACGTCCTCTTAATGACCTTCTCCAATACCTGGGTAAATAACCCAACTTCTTTGAGCTCTAGTTCTTTTCTTAAGGATATTGTGAGTCTCTATTGAAATAAGATATAAAAAGTTCCTGACATATTAAGTGCTCAGTGGAGGTTGATCCATGACACTGCCTCAAACACCACACCACCCACCCTCTCTGTCTTTCCCCAAACCCATCCCCCCACCTCCCATTGTGTCAAAAAGACTAAGGCTTCCCAAACTCAAGCAATGTGTCCAAAATCATACAGCTAAACAAAAAGCATAGAATGTAGCCATTGTGATTCCTAATATACTACTCTATATTAATACATGACAAAAAAGTAAGGTTTCCCAACAACCCTCTTCCAGAAAATAGCACTTTCTCTCCTTTAGATGGTATAATTTTAAAACTATTTTTATAAACCTGGAGAAAAACTCCAAAGTTTATTTTATTTTAGATAAGGACTAGATAATACAGCCTGGGGTCATTTGAGTCGAGAAATTAATTCCTGACCAATAAAGGACTTTTGCTGAGGTGGGAGGTTGACAGTTGTCAGAAATAAGGAGCTATAATATCCCCCTTTGAACCAAAATAACTTCTTTTTCCTTAAAATATCCCCATTTGCAACTGAAAAGAAAATAAACTATTCTGGCTGAAGAAATTGCTTTTGCCATTAGGATGCAAATGGCCAAGCAAATTTGTTGCCCAATAAATCTTTCTGGGCATTATATAGACATAGTCTTAGAATTTGTAAAGCTTAAACTATAAAAGCAAATAACATAAAAGGAGAAGAAGCTATAAATTCCAAATCTAGATGACACTTTTGTATGTAAGACTCAGGGGGGCAAAACACACTCTTAAGAACAAGGAATTACGGGAACCAAATGGAGTTAGAAAGGCTTCTGGTTGTTTCTCTTGCTCCTTCCCATTATATTGTACTTTCAGCAATTAATGGGGTGCCATAGCAGGACCTGACAACCTGTGCTAAGTGATGTGGGTTAGAAATTCCATTTCTTCATCCTCACTCCCTGTGTTAATTCCAGACCAAGATGAAACCCTAAGAACAAATCAAACTTGGAAGGAAGGATTTTGGCCGTTAGCTATGTTCCAAAGACCACAAAGCAGATTTGAATTCAGAACAGAAAAACATTAGGACCTGTAAAAAGACCTTGATGATCATGGGGGGCCTGACCATTGCCTGCATTTTCCTTACATGAAAAGAGGAGATTGCATACATTTCGTCCTTACCTCTCTCTACCCTTCCACAGATACCTCATCCTCTAGTCAAATTATTCATTAATCCCTCAACAAATCTTGAGATTTTTTTTCCTGCTCAAGCTAACCACTCCCCTCATAGTTTATTTCCTTCAAGCCCTGTGTCTGCTTCTGAGACTTCTACCTTACATTCAAGGAGCATCTTCTCCGATACAACCATAAGGCAAGCACTTGTCCTTCTTTTTCACCACTCTGTCCTTGGAACTAAGCACAGTTCCTGATACCTAAGAAGTATGTCTAAAAATATCTGCTGAATAAAGGAATAAGTCTTTCATCTATACTTCTGGAAGTAAACCCTTGTTTTGCTTTCTACAGCTTATAAGTAACTGTTTTATGTGTAGGTACATACTTTGACCATTCAATGGCAAATCTACTGAGGGAAAAGACCCTGCCACTGAATGTAGTCACAGTATCAGTAAGTATTGTTTTAAACATGTACTCATGAGAAAATGAGCAAGTGTATAAATGAATGAATACATTAAAGTTGAAGTTTTGAGAGAACCTCTTGAAGTATATGAACAAGAAATGAGTACTATTTGAAATTGAGCCAATTTAAGGACCAATAAAGAGTAGAAGCCCTATATCTAGCCATCGTAGAATGGTCAAATTTTAAGTCTATTAAGGAGGATCATTATTTTTCTAAAAATATATACATGCCTTCAACACTTTAACCTAAAGCTTAGAAATGTAGAGTCCTCTACTATAATTTAGTGCAAGCCCAGGGGGCTTACCTTTGAATAGGCCCATTACATTCGTCCAAAATTTTATGAAAACTTTGAAAAATCTGAGGATGAAATTTCTTCCAGATTTTTATAATTTTCCCTGAGATTTTTAGTTGTCTCACCCTCACCTAATTAGACGGCACTTTTTCCAGCTTACCTTTGACAAATACGTCCAAAGCATTTAACAGAGTTTTCATTAAAACACCAACTTTTTCTTTTCGTTCCCATTATTTGCTTGTTTTAAATAGTAATCAGTTAACTAATGTAATTACAATAGCATATAAAGGTGGCATAAATATGTTTGGAAAAAAGACTGGTAAACGAATAATTTAGCCAATGGGAGAGGAAGAGCATGATATGCTAAAGAGGTCTACTAATCAGTGGGCCCCTGTCAGAATAGAGGAACAGAGTGATAGCTCATTGATGAATTGGGTAAGTGCAGTTGGGTAAGAGAACTTTCTCTGTAACACAAAGAAATCTAGAGATATTTATCACTATATCCATAATATCATAATGCATAAAGAATATTGATATAGAGGAACAAAGAATGTTTACAGTACAAAAAGGGAATCTATGTACCGGCCTCAAATGTATTCTCAAATTTGATATATTGTTAACAAGCAGGTATTATAGTTGCCCATCCATAAAATACACCTCAGCTTACTATTGGTCGTACAAATAATTAACTCTTACCAACTTGAATGTCATATGTATTCATTTTACTCCTGTTATTTCAGAAATGAAGGAAGACTGGATAAATCAAGACACAAGTAGTCATTGATCATATATCATTAAGAGAAGGAGAGAATGAGAATCGTGATAGATGCCCAAGAAACAGAGATGGGTGACACAGGACCACTGTCCTCACAGAGCTTTACAATTTAGTGGGAGGACAAGAACACAATAAATCAATAAGAGTAATATGAAAAGAGGATACAGAAAATATAATTAGCATACTTGTTTAGATTTTTAAAAATATACATTTAAATAAAATTCTGGTACTTTTTAGTACACCTTGGCCAGATGCTCTGGTGAAGACATTGTGGTTCTGCATGCAACACAACCATAACCCCAGGTATTTTTTGTGATAAATGTTTCTATTCTTACACTTTGGCAAGAACTCCCTTGTACACCTTGTGGTTCAGAGAGCCAAGATTTCTTCAGGAGATTTTAGAGCAGGGTGGGCATCGGTGTCGGTATCTGCAATTATGCTGAATGCATCACCTGCACAACTGTTATCGCTGACTTGCTGGTAGAATGAGTATGTCACACATTCATGGGTCCTTCCATGTATGTAGCTATACATTTTTATACGCTGTGTGTGTGTGTGTTTGCAGTCATAGTGGAGTGGGAGAATTGCATTTCTCTTTGAGAAATCATCATTTATCAAGTTAGACTGACTATCAGTCCGGAACTGCTTTCAAGGTCAAGGACTGCCGAATGTCCAGAAATGAGATTTCTCATGGATGGGTGCTGTAGTCTATCAAGAGCTTGATGAATGTTCTCACACCTGGGCAGGCTGATAGACTGAGCAAACTGGATTTAGATTCCTTATTCGCCTGTTACCTGGTGACTGGCAAATCGCATCCCAATTTTGGCTTCTGACCTTTGTGTAGTGGACTTTTTCTTCCAAATTTTGCTTCAGGGCCACTATTATTTTTATGGTCCACTTCACTAGATTTCTATCTCCTCTGCCATATTCTTCACTATCCCATGTTTAATGGCTCTCTCTGGCATGTGCTCACTCTGTCTGCTGTTTCTAGTGTGGGTAGGAGCATGATGTCTACTGATGCAAACCCAATTTCAATTTAACATGTATGATGCATATGGTCCAGTTCTTCCTTCACTCTCCTATAGTAGCATAAGGGTAGAGGTTATGATAATAAGATTAGACCCTTCTTTATCTGTTTACAATGTGTCCTTCCCCATGCATTTACTTATTTCTTTCCAGTTTATTTTTTCCTTTGCATCCTTTTTTAAAAAAGATTTTTAAATGCCAAAAATATGACAGTAGAACATATTAAAATGTAACATCTTACATGGGAAGGATGTGCACATGATAGAGTTGATATCCTGCCCCAAATGTTTTCTTCTCTATTCTTTTTTCCTCACTGAAGACCAATTGTTCCAGGCCAAACTTACATGCATAAGACTCTTTCTTAACACTGACTACCCTTATAGTGACCCCTCCTTTCTGTCAGCTCATATATATTTTTAAAGATTTTATTTATTCATTTAAGAGTGAGAGAGAGAGTATGAGTCGGAGCAGGGGAGAGGGAGAAACAGGTTCCTGCCTCCTGAGCAGGGAGCCAGACATGGGGCTTGATCCCGGGATCTTGAGATCATGACCTGAGCCAAAGGCAGGATGCCTTAACTGACTGAACCACCCAGGCACCCCTGCCAACTCATATTGTCTGAATCATTCATTTGCCTCATAATCATGTATTGCCTTATACTTTCCTTTTTGTTATAATATATTCTTTGCATTTTTCATTTTTTTATTTGAGCAGGATCTCTTAAGTTATCATTCTCATATCATTGAAACTATAAAGAGACAGAGAAACAGGCAAGTTGTAATCCACCCCCCTTCTTTTTGGGACTTTTCGTGTGGGTTACCTTTTATTACCATCTAGACTATATGCTTCATGATAAGCAAAAACAGGCATTGTATATAATAGTCTTATAGTGACTTGGCACTGTGTTATTCATTAACAAGTTTTGACTTCAGTAAAGAACTTCTGTAATGAAGAAACCATAAAAGAGAGATCTATAGTATGTGAAACCTGAAAGGACAGATAATACATACAGGAGTAACAAATGTCAGTTCCCTGGTTTAATAAATGGAGCTAACTAGATCCATCTGCCAGCTTCAGAGTGGCATGAGAATCAAATGAATTACTTAACTATAAAAAATTCTAATGACTTCTTCTCCAAAAATGCATTTTACTATCACTCACCTTCATTGTTTGAAAGCTTCTTTACCAAATCAAACTGTATATATTTATTAATAAGTAACATATGTCCTTACTTTTGTTAATCAAGTAAATACATACCTTAGCATATAGTAAAAATAATCAATAACTGTAGTATTATCTATATTATATTATTTTAATATAAATAAAATATATAAAATGCAAATATAAAATATAAAAATATAAATAAAATAATCTATATTATACTATTTTTAAAGACTGTAAACAATTCATTATTACTAACTTCATGAGCTCCCAGTGGGTCTAGAACCTCATATTGGGAATATATGTTCTGTAGAAATTTAAAGGTACTATTATTTTGTTTATTATTTTCAGCAAAACTAATAATAATAAACCAAATTGCTTGCTTAACCAGTTCTCAGTCATTCTGCCAATTATCATTGGCTTCAGATTTTCCTTTTCTGGGATAATCAATTAATTAATTAATTTATTTATTTATTTATTTTAAAGATTTAATTTATTTGTTTGACAGACAGAGATCACAAGTAGGCAGAGAGGCAGGCAGAGAGAGGAGAAAGCAGGCTCCCTGCTGAGTAGAGAGCCCGATGTGGGGCTCGATCCCAGGACCCTGGGATTATGACCTGAGCTGAAGGCAGAGGCTTTAATCCCACGCAGGCACCTCTGGGACAATCAATTTGTAAAATGTTGAATGGATAACCAGAGAGGCAAGAAAGAACCATAAATGTCCCATCCTACTTAACTCACATATAACATGTCATTGAGAGGTCCTCTCTCTTACTTTATTATTGCAAATTACAAAGTGATTGTTAGACCATCATCGCTGAACTGCTTTTAGACCAACACAGAGAGAAGCATCTAAAATAGCACAAACATTTTTTAATAGCATAATCATTTTTAAAAACTATTCCCCAACTATTACAAATTACCCTTAATCTAAACTAGACCCATTTTTATATTTCTTGGCAATTCACCAGGATGTGTCTGTCATTCAAGGCTTAGGAACAGTGACCATCCCCTGTATAAATCTTCCTTCAAATCCAGGGAGCCTGATTCTTTGTCTTTTGGACAGAAATCAGTTCTGGGATAATACATGTTTGAATCTGAGTCAATTCCAATAAAATTCCAAAAGTTGCTAAAGAGGAATTGAAGATGACTTCATCACTAATTAAGGAAAAATTATTTTAAAACTGGAAAAAGTGGGTTGTTTTGGGGGGTATAGTGTGTGTGTGTGTGTGTGTGTGTGTGTGTGTGTGAGAGAGAGAGAGAGAGAGAGAGAGAGAACCTGCTCCTCTTTCTAGGTGAAAGCAAAATCTTTTAATAATCCATGTGCACATCATGAGCCAACTTGACGTAATAGTACCAGAAATTATGATTTTGTGGCTGTCCATTTCTACACTGCTAACATTCAGATCTGGACCTTTTGATGGACCCCTGGCTAAAGAAGTTGGTCGTAATGAGGAATAAATATGAATTAAATTCCCCCTCCCCAAAATAAGCCAGAAATTGTAAAAGCTGGTGGTAGTAGTATCCAAATTTTGACTCTAATTTACCCTAATAGTTTCAAACACAGAGCACACAAGTAATCTGACTTGAAAGCAGCTTATCTAAGTTAGCACTTTCTAGACACTTCCATATATTAGGCAGGCTGGTCAGAGTCTTCCTCTCAAGGACGTGACAGCAGCATTAGAAAAGTGGAAGCAAGAGGGAGCCTGTTTTTAAAGTGTTTGTTAATGCCACATCTCTTTCTGTTTCCTTCATTTTCTAGTGTTTATTTGCATCTCTGGCAAGGATAAGGGTCAGAAAGGCATTTGTATGGTTGTGTAAAGATCAGCTATTTAAACACATCTCATTCCCACTTAATCAAAAATGCCTTTGTAGAGTTGGAATTCAAGGATAGTTTTCAAGGAGACAAGAAAGATGACTTGACTGACTCATTCTGATAGCTGAAGTAGACTACTTAGCCATCTGTTCTCCTCTGAAGGTATCAGGCTTAAGTTGGCAGGAGTGGCTACAATTGTTGGTATGAGTGCACTGGAGAGTCACTGCCATAGAAACAACATTCCCTGAGTTTGCATCACACCTCTTAGAGGTCTTGGCACCCAGACTGACTGCCGAAAGCAAGAAAGTAAGGCAAGGAATTATAGAAAGCTACCCAGTAGTAATTAGTCTCTACAACGGGAAGATGCTAATTGCTAGGGCAGACTTTTTGGCATACCGCAATGTAAAAAGGAAGTCATTGTACAGGTAAATGCATCTACATGAGGATTAAGTACTCTGCTATTGCAGAAAGGAGTCTTGAAAAATATTCACTCCAGTCACTTACTTTCTTCCCAGAAATAAACTATGAGTAGATCAAAATGAAGGCTAATCTGTTATCAGATTTAAAGAGAAAACTCATCTAGGACCAACGATATAAAAAATCACAGAATGTGTTTCTCCACGTCGGAAGCAAGAAATTTCAACATGAACATCATTAAGCTCAAGGCTAAGTCTGAAAGAGATACTGACACTTCACGGTAGGGTCCCTGACCTCTAAATGTAAAAGCTGCATTGTTATAGAAAATACTTCGGCTATTCTTCATCGCACTAGACACACACACACACACAGAGAATATCAGTGACTTTCTATTGTAGAACTTTTTTGTTAAAAGTATTTTTTAAGGAATTACAAGTTGAGTAAAAATAAAAGTGGAAAGTACTGAGAAATAAAAAGAATGAAAAAGATTATCTCATAGACTCAACTCTCAAATTCAACCTGTATGCTGTTTTGGTGTATTTTCTCTCTTTCTTTTCACCCTCTGAATATATTTAAGTAACATTTTACATTACTCACCTTTAATTCAACTTAGAAGGAAAAAAAAAAAAACAAAAAACCCCGGGGCTCCAGGGCGGCTCAGTGGTCTGAATCTCAGGGTCCTGGGATTAAGCCAGTTGGAGAGGCTTTGGGCCCCACACTCAATGGGGAGTCGGCTTGAGATTCTCTTCTCCCTCTGTCCCTCTACCACTTCACCCTTGAGCTTAACACAAAAATTTCTTTTCCCTCAAATCCCACACCCCAAGTTGTCTTCCTTCCATTCCTCCCACCACACCTTCTCCCATGCAATTTATATCTTTTTTTCCTCTTTACCTTCACTCAAACTTCATTTCTTGGCCCAACCAGACTGTTATAACAAAATACTGCACACTGGGTAGCTTAAAAACAACAGAAAATTCTTTCTCATGGTTCTGGACCATGAGAACTCAGCTGGAAATCTGAGTTCAAGGAGCAGCATGGTCAGGTGAGAAAACTTCCAGTCAGACTACCGACTTCTCCTGTCCTCATGAGGTGAAAGAAGTAAAGAACTCTCGTCTATGGGCATCAGTCTCGTTCATGAGCTCTCTATACCCTCATGAGCACTCTGTACCCTCTATACCCATGCTCTATACCTCTCAAAAACCCACTTTCTAATATTATCACCTTGGGAATTAGGATTTCAATGTATGAATTTTGGGATCATATATTCAGACCATAGCATTTCAGTCTTACCTGATTTCTTGGAGGGGAGCACCCATCTGGAAATCTCTTGTAGCTCTTTGCTTCAACTCCACTGTAAGCTAAGTTAGAGAAAATGGCCACCGGAATAAAAGAAGAAGGTAGAAATACACAGAAAAAAAAAATTGGTGTTTGAGGGGCGCCTGGGTATCTCAGTGGGTTAAGCCTCTGCCTTCGGCTTGGGTCATGATCTCAGGGTCCTGGGATCGAGTCCTTGGGCTCTCTGCTTGGCGGGGAGCCTGCTTCCTCCTCTCTCTCTGCCTACTTGTGATCTCTCTCTGTCAAATAAATAAATAAGATCTTTTTAAAAAAATTAGTATTTGAGATTTAAGCCTACCACAAGATCATATTCAACCAAAAGACAGAAAGCTAGGGTAAATAAAAAATATTTTTTTAAGATATTTTTTAGATGAGGGACTTGAAGATCAAGTTATTTGTGTTTGTACATGATCACGCAAGAGGATGGTTCTGGACTCAAGACATGAATCCAGGTTGCCAGTGCATCTGTTTCTATAGCTTACTTCATCTAATGAGATGCTGACAATCTCAGTGGCATGCCAGGTGTCAAAACTTGTTCCATATGAAATCATGTGACTTAAAATAGTCATTACATTTGTTGGTATTCTTGTGTAGGAGCTATTACACTTCTGAAATGCTCAGACCTGTGGCGGGCCTAAGTCAATAACATTTCCTACAGAATTCTGGCTTTTCTTTGTAGTGGTTGGCCAAAGACTTAAATCTCTTAGTCTCCCAGCATATCTTTCTATATATCTGCCTGGTTTCATAGAACATGTCCTAGAGTTCCTTAATAGTAAACTTGAGTCTTCTGAACCCCAGTACTTTTTAGGGAGCTACAATACAAACATTAAGGATTAAGTGTGAAAGGGTAGGCCACAATACTCAAGAGAACATGTCCACAATAGGCAAAGAAAGAGAGGGATTCTAAAGACAAGTACTGAAAAAACACAAAATTGGTCTTAGGGGTCTTCCTTCCATTTACCCTCCTCTCTGCCATACCTATGGAACTCTTATGATGAATTTGTGCTTATTCCAGTAAAGTAATACATATCCCTAAATATGTGATAATTTACAGTTTCATTAAGGAACATGTGGCCATATGACTGCCCTTACTCTCAGAAGATCATGCCACAGTTGTCAGTTATTTTCAAATGTATCAAGGGTCAGTTTATGGCTGACTCTATACCTAATTCCAGTCGATCCCTTCCTGAGATCAGGATGTTCTTATTTTTCACAGGTACCACTTAAAATATACTTTTATAAAGTCATTTCCAAGGTCTTATCATCACCACATCTTCCTTGTGGATTATGGCAATAGCTCCCTGAACTCCTGTCCTCCTGTCCCCAACAACTACTCTCTGCACAGTAGCTAGAGTGATCCTTTGAAAACATTAATCTGATCGTGCTACACCCTTACTGAAAGCACTATAATGACTTTCCGTCACTTCAGTGTAAGATCAAAGCCCTTTCCCTGATCTTGTCCCTCTTTATCTCTCTGACCTTATTTGATCGAGACTCATGCCTGTCTCTCTGAACATGCTTGCCTCCGGGCCTTTGCTGATAGGGCTCCTCTCTCTGAAATGTTTTCCCAATGGCTTACTCCTTCAACTATCTCTAGTCTTTGCACAACTACTACTTCATCAGAGAGGTCCTCCTTGAATACCTTCTCTAAAATAGCAATAGCCTTAGTGGTTTTTCAGCTGCCCCACACACAGAGGGTTAGAAGAGACACAAGAAAGAGGCAGGCCATTTCAGATTGGTAAGTGACAGGTTTAACAAACAAGGGAATTTACACATGAGACCGGTCTGTGAGAGGCCACAGGGTGAGTAGATCTCTTTGCCCAGCTGCCAGAATCTTAAAAGTTGATGTAGAGGCCTTAACGGGGTTTTGTCACGTACACTATCCAGATGGGCCTAACAATACATTGCCCTCTCAAGCCTGCATCTTTCAAAATGGCTCCCACTGTGGGAATGGTGGGCAAAATGTACATCCCAAAGACAGGAGAGGAGATTAGGAGCCACAGATTACCCAGGTCCAGCTCTTGGATCCACCAGTAGTCACATGCTATGGATAATGTCCTCCAACCATCTCCTCCTTCACTCTTCTTTTACTTTGCTTTTTCTCTCCAACTTTTTACTACCTGATGTTATATGATATACCTAAATCCTCCTGCTCCACAAGGACAGACACCTTCTCTGCTGGTCCACTGACAAAAGCTCTCAGTGCTTATTAGTTGCTTGGTGCTTATTAGTTCACAAGTATTTGTGAAATGGCCTCATAAAGTATGCTGTTTCTACTGATGTTACACAGATCATTTTAGAAGTATTTGCATTGGCCGTTTGCTACTCTCATACTTTGAACCAGTAAATTTGTTTTGAATTGTGATGAAAGTAATTCATCACTAACAGTGTGACATTTAATGCTTAATTTACTTTATGTACATATGAAGGGATTTAAGCAACCTTCTTGTATTTGCATCTCCTTCACATCTTTATATACTTTAAAGAGCAGGAGAGAAAAGGGTGGGGTTAATGAAGGCACACTGAAAATAGAATCTCAATTTACTACTCTGCTTATCGTTACCAAAATCTAACGCTTAGGAGGCTCATATAGTCATCCATCAAAAGTGCCTTGATGAGAAAAATAAAAATAGGACGCCTTGGTGGTTCATTTGGTTAAGGGTCTGGCTCTTGATTTTGGCTCAGGTCATGATCTCACAGTTGTGAGATGGAGCTCCACATCAGGCTCCTTGCTGGGCGTGGACACTGCTTAAGATTCTCTCTCTCCTTCTGCCTCTGCCCCTTCCCTGCCACTCTCTCTCCCTCTCTAAAATAATAATAATTATAATTATAATAATAAATAAATAAAAGTTTAAAAACCTTTCTTCCTAGTAGTGATTGCTTGACTTTGTGTTTGGTGTGAACATTGATATAAGGACTCCTTAAAATAAATCCAAAGCCCCCTCAAAATTTTTGGCCCATAAATATGGAGATTAATGCAGTTAACATTTCTAAAGGCCAAATTTCCACTATGTAACGTGATTTATAAACATCATCTAATGTGTTGCTTAATACACTGTAGGTATTCAGAAATGTTACTTCTCCTCTCACCCTTACCATAATTTTCTCAGCTGTGACACGGAAGAAAGAAATGTTAGTAAGTTCTACGTGTTAGCTATCTATCCTCCTCCTACCATCCTCTTTAAGCCAGCCCAGGCCTTCTTTTATTGGAAAGAATGCAAGTAATGAGTAAAGTGAGGGAAAATACTAGCAAAATGACTAACATTATCTATATAATAAACCCCAAAGTGCAGGAGGATGCAGAACGCCTGAAGGAGTTTATGGAGACTGTGTAGAAGAAGAGATGTGCCAAGTTGAGAGATGAGGAGATGACACTTGGAAGCTACAGGGAGTGGACAGTTGCCAAAAAAGTGAAGTAATTAGCAAGCCACTGGAAAAGAGCCTTTCTAGACGTTTGGGAAGCATTGTAATTGGAATGTCCTTTGTAAAATTTTTGGATAAAACTTAAGAGTCAAAATTCAAACTGCTCTCAATTAAACTTCTGTTGCCAAATTCTAGGTTTTTGTTTGTTTTAACTGTCATTCTTTCCTGAGGCCATGCTCAAAGTGAGGGCAAGGCAGCCTGTCTTCATCTGCCACCCCCACCCCTCCAACCCTCCTTCCACCGCTCCCATGTGAAATTTAGATTCTCTAAGTTCATAGACTTTCTAGATGGAACTTGGGTGGGTAATATAAAGCTGAATTTGGAAAGATTCCTAGAATTATCCTCCATGAATGCCACTCAAAGAAGAAAGGAAATTAAAGAAATCTGTTTGTAAAGAGTAAAAGGTATTATAAATACATATCTTGTCTCTCTTTGCAAAGGCTTATAACATGCTGAAAAAAATATGTGTAATACCTCTCTATTTGGGGACCCCTGTGTGGCTCAGTTGGTTAAGCATCCGCCTTCAGCTCCTGGGGTCCTGGGATCAAGTACCCTATCAGTCTCCTTGCTCAGTGGGGAGTCTGCTTCTCTTTCTGCCTGCCACCCTCAGCCACCTTCTTTTTTCTTTTTTAAATATTTTATTTTTTTATTGACAGAGAGAGACAGAGAGAGAGTGGGAGGGGCAGAAGGAGGAGCAGACTCCCCTCTGGGCAGGGAGACCGATGCGGGGCTCGATTCCAGGACCCTGAGATCATGACCTGAGCCAAAAACAGACGCTTAACCGACTGAGCCACCTTCTTATGTGCACGCTCTCTCTCTCTCTCTGACAAATAAATAAATAATCTTTAAAAAATACCATACTATTTGATTCACCACCCAAGAAATGAGGAAGCCAGAGTGCATAAGATTAGCCATTCCACAAATAACTGAGGCAGTGAGGGAGGGAAAAGGTATTTAGAATCTGTATATATAGGGGGGAAGAGATGCTTCTTTTTTAAGAGTTAAAGAGTAAAAGAAAATACTCCCAAAAGGTTTTGACATAGAGAACCGAAGAAAGTAAATTTTAGAAATTTTGTGATGTTAAAATTGAAATCTGTCTATTGATATTTTTAAAAGAGACTGCATTAAGCAACCAAATTGTTTTAGGTTACTTTTTATTTTTTTAAGATGTTATTTATTTATATGAGAGAACAAGAGAGAGCATGCACAAGGAGGGGAGAGGAGCGAAGGGAGAGGGAAAACAGACTCCCTACTGAGCTGGAAGCTCAGTGCAAATGTAGGGCTGGATCCCACGACCCCAGGATCATGACCCCAGCCAAAGATAGACCTTTAACGGACTGAGCAATCCAGGTGCCCCTGCTTTTGGTTACTTAAAAAAAAAAAAAAAAATTGTCTCTGCTGAGACTGGATTCAAGGCAAGATCCTACTAGGCTGACTCCTTGCCTGTGACAAAGAAGCATATTTTTTTTCTTTTTTAATCCCCTTTTTATTCCTTTTTTACCTACAGATAAACTTTAGGAGAGTCATTTGTTTACTTATCCACAGAGTCTATGACAATACCTGGCACAAAATATATATTTAATCGATTAATTAACAAAAGATTAAATTACTTGGCCTTTTGGCTAAGATCAAGTGTGGTATCTGTTCTTACCTGTTTAATCGAATTTTTAAAGAGGAAAAAAACACAATTGATTGCTATTGTCTATATTGACAAAATTCATTTGTTTTGGACACTTAAGAGATCTAGAACAATTTTATTTCAACTTTAGGACAAAAAAGCACGTATTGAAAAAGAACCAGGAATTATGAATGATGTTCATGTCGGAAAGTGGTCAACTGAGTGGCTATTCATATATTTATCAGAAATTTGGTTTCTCGCCATTTTATTTCCATCCAGCCACCCATGGAAGCAATACTTATAAATATTTTATTGAATAGCTTTCATTTTAACATAAGCAGTAAGTAGGAGAGCAGATGCTTCTGCATCTACGGGATTGCCTTTGTGATGAAGCCAAATGCCAGGGCTGCTTTGGCAAGAACTTTAATATTGGCTAGGTCTCAGGATCAACTGTCCTCATCAGAATTTATTATTTTTTTCAAGTTATCATATAATAACTTTTAAATATTTTATTAACTGGCTTGAAGAAAGTTCACTTCCTTCAAATTCTCAACTAAAAACAGCATCATTTGGGGATAATTGTTTTTGACAGCTCCCCTTCTGAACGAGCACCTGCCTGTGCTATGTATCCTCTTCTCAGCCTTACTCATAGTGGCCACTTCCTTGCTATCATTCTGCCTTGTCCCACACCTCCTGACATTTAATGATTCCAGACAGATGATAGGGGAAATTCTGGCCCAACTTAAATTCCACACTATTTCCTTTCTCCCTCCTCTGGGTCTTTACTTTCTTCCTTCCATTTAACTTGATATAGCTCAATTAATTCTATCTTGGGCAATTTTTATTTTACACCTGAAAAAGGTATGATTTATCTCTACTGGCTGTATAGAATATTTGGTCACACAGGTTTCTGAGGGAGGTGATACAGGACATTAAAGTTCAATTAAATTCTTCATATTCTATGTTATGTATTTGCCACAAATTCCTGATCTTACCCCAGTGAAATGGATTATATCATAAACCAAATATAGTGGCCTAAACAAATAAGTTTATTTTTGTTATGTAAGAAGTCCAGAAGTCGACTGCAGGATAAATTTAGTAACTCAGCAATCAGGGATGACTTCTCTCAGCCTTCCCATCATAGTTGCAAGGTGGTTCAGAGGCTCTTGCCATCATATCGTATCCAGCCAAGAAAAATAAAGAAGGAAAAAGCACAACTAGCAGATGTCCACTTGCATCTCATTAGACAGAAGTCTGTCACACAGCCAAACCTAACAGGATGCTGACTGGACCAACCTACAATGTCTACCACACTCACCTGACTACTTTCTCTAAAGGTCTTTGCTTCATGCTCCTGCCCTAATATTTTACTTAGCTCTCCGGAACTGAGGGCTTCTCTGAAATGGAAGGACTTCTCCATTTTACTAGTGACAAGAAAAAGAACACAAACAAGAGGGAGGCTATCTGAATCACTTCGTTCCTCCCACCGAGTCTACCACGGCTGAGCACTGTAGAAGCAATTATAATCTTGATGATCTCACTTGATTCTTGACATATCAGTGTCTCTCTTCACTAAGGAAGAGGATTTACTTCTGAAAATAGGGAAGGCTCACCGCAAAACTGTATTCTGAATGTCCAATTTGTACCTAGAGAATGTTATTTCAAAGCATGAGGGCATGGTTTAGAATTGTAAACATCTCATCTACTTTTTATCTTTATCCCGATTCTCAGTAATATTGAATAGTATGCTGATATTATAGAAAAACAATTTGTTTTTCTAAATTTCTTTTTTTTTAAGATTTTATTTATTTATTTGACAGACAGAGATCACAAGTAGGCAGAGAGGCAGGCAGAGAGAGAGGGGGAAGCAGGCTCCCCACTGAACAGAGAGCCCAATGTGGGACTTGATCCCAGGACTCTGGGATCATGACCTGAGCTGAAGGCAGAGGCTTTAACCCACCAAGCACCCCTGTTTTTCTAAGTGTCAAAAGCACATTAATATATTGCCTGACTTTCAAAACAAACAAAATCTGTTCAATCTAGGAATTTGTTTGCCTTTGGAGTGTACTTTTGCTCCAAATTTCTATTTTAGAAAAGTTACTAAAAGGGAACAAAAAACACCCTTCTTCTGTCACTTACATTCACCACGTTTTAACATTTTACCACCTCTAAATAAGAAAGCATTTAGCTCCAAAGACTTAAGATGTCTTCTTACATAACCATAATACAATGTTTAAATTAAAGGAATTTAATATTGATTTGTTGGCATTGTTATCATATATTGTACATTCTCTAATTTCTCATATAATCCCAGTATGTTCCATATGTCTTTTCCCCCTCTCCAGGACTCAATCAACAAAATTAATTGCTATCACTCCCTAGTCTACTGTAATCAAGAATAGTTCACTGTTTTGTTTTGTTTTTTCTTTCATGGACACTGATATTTTCCGAGAAATGTGAGACTTTGTTTTCAGAGTGACTCTCAATGGATTTGATTGTTTCCTTAAGATTAGATTCAGGTTAAACCTTTTAACTATGTAGGTGATTATTTTTATCATTCTCAGTACATCATATCAGGAGAAGTATGATATTGGTTTGTCCTGCTACTGGTGGTATTAAATTTGGTCATTTGGTAAAGGTAGTGTTCACCAAACTTCTATAATACAGTATTATCTTTTCCCTTTCTAATCAATAATTAATCTGTGGAGATCATATGTTAAGACTGTGTGATTATCCTGTTCCTCAGTGATCTTTAACCCAATTGTTTCAGCATTTGTTGCTGATTTATTCCTGAATTAATTGCTAAAATGTTGACTGCAAGATAATGATTTTATAATTTTATCAATCCTCCTGTATTTATTATTGGTGCTTTTCTGTAAAAAAAGAGATTTTCTTTCATTCCCTTCCTCCTGGACCCTTTGAAAATTAGTATTACTATGGATTTATTTCTAATTCAATGAGTTATAAACCATTTCTATCATTATTTCTTTTTGAGGCTCAAATTATCCCAAAATTTGACTGATGGCAGTCTTTTTAAACATGTTTTTCTGTCCTCTTGTTAAATTCCTATCAATTTTTGATAACTTCCTATTTTCTGACATAATAAAATGTCCCAGACTCACTTTGTTTCCCTGCCACAGATCCACAAGCAGCCATAATCCAAAGAACTCTGGCTCCTTTTAGAGAATGATATTTGTAAAATCAAGATTTAGGTGCTAAGTACTATCAGTGCTATTGACGTACTATTGCTACTAGCTTTATCAGTGATCAGAGCTAGGAAATATGTATTTTGGAAATCATTAGCTCATATCAATAGCTCCAATTCAAATACCAAGACACAGACTTCTAACTATAGAGAACAAAATGATAGTTACTAGAAGGAAAGTGGGGCGATGGGTTAGGCGTGATAGGGATTAAGGACTGCACTTGTGATGAGCACCAGGTGTTGTATGTAAGTGCTGAGTCACTAAATTGTATGCCTGAAACTAATATTACACAGTATGTTAACTACCTGGAATTTAAGTAAAAACTTAAAGAAATAGGGTACACTTATCTTGATGAGCACCGAATAATGTACAGAATTGTTGTATAATTACATTCTACACCTGAAACTAATATACATTTTATGTTAATTATACTGGAAGATAAATAAATAAATAAATATAAGTACAATCCTGTAGTATTCTTCCTTTCCCCCATTCTACACTTGTAACTTCCTTCTTCCACAGTGGGAAACAAATGTGGCTCCATAAATCTCATTTGTTCAGCATACAACATACGAGAAAGTTTCAGATGTACTATACAAAACCCCTACACTCACAAATACATTAATTAAAGGTTTAAATTTCCTTTTGTTCCTAGGACAGATCGCTCCAGAAATAAAGTCAAAGTATTTTCTATAATAGTTACTCAGATTAATTCTTTTCTTCTTCTCTGTGTCTGTAATCATCAGTTTGATAGGCAATTAGGTATTTTCTTATATGTTAGTCAATTTAAGGGTATTTTTGCAATCCCATGTTGAATTAGTATTTCTTAAATATAACAAGAAGAACATGGTTCAAAAGTCAAATCTATATAAAAATTCTCAGCAACTTCTTATTCCTCTCCTATCTTTTCTAATCTATTTCTGCACATCTTCTGAAGGTAAAAATTTAATCATCTGCTAATCTACCTTTCCTGCATTTCTTTTACAAAAATAAGCAGATATACACATCTCCATGAACACAAACAAATACAACCATTTTTATTTCCCCTTTTCTCTTACACAAAATATATATCATCTACTTAAACTGTATTATTTTAAAAGATTTTAAAATTCTTTTTGTATTTGTATTCATTTAATTCTGTGAACCTAATTATTGTTGGTAAGCCCAACCACCAATTATTGCCCATATAGGTAACTTTCCAGTAATTTGTTGTCAAAAATAATATTGCAATGAATAAATTATGCATTTTGCATGAGTGTGTTACTAAAGGTTTATCTTTAGGGTAAACTTATAGCACTAAGATTGCTGGGTCAAAGGGTATGTGGTTTTGTTTTATACTGTACCACTAAATTTTCCTCCACAGGGATTATACTATTTTACAGTTCTAGCATCCATATAAAAGAGTACCTGTTTCCACACAGCCTGAGCAACAGCAAAGTATGTTATCAAACTAGCAAATTTTTGCCAATAGAATAGATAAAAAAGGAAGGTTTGATTCAGTGTAGTTTTAATCACATCTATTGTAGTATGGATGAAGATTCATGTCTTTTCAGGAGTCTAAAGGCCATTTTCTCATATCTTATGCTACTATACCTTTTTTCCTTATTTCTTTTTTGTTTTTTAGGTCTTGTTTTTCATGATTTCTTGTGAAATTTTGTATTTTTCCAGAATTTAATTCTTAGAATAAATGTTAAACAAATATTTCCTCCCAGTTTGTAATTTTTTTTTAAAGATTTTATTTATTTACTTGACAGAGAGAGAGAGATCACAAGTAGGCAGAGAGGCAGGCAGAGATAAGAGGGGGAAGCAGGCTCTCCACCGAACAGAGAGCCCCATGCGGGGCTTGTTCCCAGGATCCTGGGATCATGACCTGAGCCGAAGGCAGAGGTTTAACCCACTGAGCCACCCAGGTGCCCTGTAATTTGTTTTTTAAATTTATTTTATATTCCTGAATTTACCAGTCTTGTCTTTAATCACATCAGGATTTTGAGAGTCAAGTAAAAAGCTTTTGCCTATTTCTAGATTGGAGGGGAATTTATCTATGTTTTATTCTGTGTATTTTTTTTTTTTTTACATTTAGATTAATTGAAACTTCTGGAGTTCATTTCTGTGTAATCTATAAGGTATAAATTCAATACGCTTTTTTAAATGGCTATGCAATTGGTCAATCCTATATATTAATAAACCTATATTTTCTACAGTGACTAAGGTTCATCCTTATCCTATACTAAATATCTATACATCTTTGGGATGTTTTTCAGAACTTTTTATTCTGTTCTACCACCCTTTCTGTCTATTCATATGCCAATCACAACTGTCTCAGTTTCAGAAGCTTCATAGGATGTTTTAGGATCTGGTAAATACCTACTGTCCTCCCACCCCACGGCTCTTCAAGATTTTATCATTATTCTTGCACATTTCTTCTTGCACATGATTTTTCCATATTAGCTTGTATAACTACAAATTAAAATGCTGAATTTTTATTGAAATTACATTTGACTCCTATATTAACATAAGGAATATGGACATGCATATGATATTGAATCCAGAAAAAAGAAATATTTTTACATTTGTTCAAATCTATCTTTGTCTTTCATGACTGTTTTTCCTAATAATTGTATGTATTTTGTTGCAGTTTAAATGGGATTTTTTTTACAATACATTTTTATTGATTGTGCAGTTAAAGGCCACTGGTTTTTCTATGTTAATTTTTACATACTATTGTATTATAAAATGCTTATTATATGAGTATGTTTTATAATCTATTCTCTTGCATTCTCAGAATATGGTTATATCACTTGCAAATAGATATAGTTTTACTTCTTTTACAATGTGGTCAATAGTCCCACATGATGTTAATCAGTAGTGGGGAAGTAAGCCTTGTTCTTGATCTAAGTAGAAATATTTCGATCATGTGTGTGTGCATGTGTGTGTGCACTCTTATTCCATTAAATATTATCAGAAAAAAAATGGGTATCAGTTGTGTCAGAAACCTTCTGGGTAAACTATGATTTTTCTCCCCAGAAATTAATGTGAATAAATTTTCTTCATTAATATGAAAATATATGTTAAAAGATTTCCAAATATTGAGCATCCTTACCTTTCAAGAATAAACTTCACTTTGTCATAATGCATTATTTTCCTGATAGACTGTTCAATTCCGTTTGCTAATGTTTTATTTAGGATATTTGCTTCAGCGTTCACAAGTAATATTTGTTTTGGTTTTGTTTTCTGTTACCACCAGATTCAGCAATTAATGTTATATTCATCTCATAAGAACTAATTTGGAAGTTTTCCTTCGCTTTTGAAGCTCTGCAACAATTTATGTAGCATTAGAAACATCTAGATGTTAACCATTTCATACAATGTCCCTTTGGATTCACCTAGGTCTGGTGGGTTTTTTGGGGGGGAGGGGTTAAATTTTCACTATTTTCCTATGAAACTAGTCTATTTCAGCTCTGTGTGCAACAGGATTATTTTTACTTAATTGCACATACCTAGGAAAATTTATCTTACACCTAAGTTTACAATGTATCTGCACAGAGTTACACAAAGTATTGTCATGATTTTTGTTACTTTTCTGTCTGAATAGCTTTTTCTGTTTTGGTTAATTATTTTAATATTTGTGATTCATTGTTTTCTTTATTAGGCTATATAGTAATATGTCTACTTTTGCTAATCAGTATTTGGACTTAATATGACTTTTAAATTTTATTTCTGCCTCATCAATTTTTGTTTTTATTTTCTTACCTGTTTTTTAAAAGATTTTATATACCTTTAGTTTTGAGTTGGGAAATTAAGAAACTTATTTTTAATTTTACACTGGTATTGATAGAGATATTTAATGTTTTGAATATTCCTCTGGAAAGTGTTATAAGTATAAGAAATAGATTCTGATAATACATTAAGAATTGCATTACCGGGGCGCCTAGGTGGCTCAGTCATTAGGCATCTGCCTTCAGCTCAGGTCATGATCCCAGAGTACTGGGCCTTGCATCAGGCTCCTGCTCCCGCTCCTGCTCCCCCTGCTTGTGTTCCCTCTCTCACTGTGTCTCTCTCTGTCAAATAATAAATAAAATTTTAAAAAAAATTGCCCTACCAATTTTAAAAAATATTTTACATTTATGATTTTCATTTCCCCCTTTGTCTAGAAATGTTGAACAAAGTGGTTTTCATTTTATTTTTCATAATTTGCAGTGAGAAGATCCTTTTTGGATTTTCCCCAGCACTTTATTATCAATATTATATGTACAGAAGAATGGAAAGAATTGTAAAGTAAACAACCATATACCCACCATTGAAATTTTATTATTCTCAACAATTTTCTGTATAAGCTTTACCACATATCTATCCATTTATCTACTCATCCAAAAATTCAATTTATCAATTGATCTCTTTATGAATTTATCTACTCATCCAGAAATTCATTTTACTTTTTGAAGTGTTTCAAAGTAAGTTTCAGACATCAGGACACACCAACATTAAACAGTTCAGTGTTTATATCATTAACTAGAATTCAATATTTGTTGGTAGTTATTTTTGTTTTATTTGAAGTTAATTAACCTATTGTGATCCGAACCATCCATGCATTTTGACAAATGCAGAGATCTGTTATCCAAATACCTATCAAGCTATAAAGCACTTCCATTACCCCAAAAGTTCCCTCGTATCTCTTTCCAGTCAGTTTCCATTCCCAACACTTCTAGGTAAACACTGTTAATATTTTTTCAATATAATTTTTGCCCATAATAAAAATTTTTTTTTTTAAAGATTTTATTTATTTATTTGACAGACAGAGATCACAAGTAGATGGAGAGGCAGGCAGAGAGAGAGAGAGAGGGAAGCAGGCTCCCTGCTGAGCAGAGAGCCCAATGCGGGACTCGATCCCAGGACCCTGAGATCATGACCTGAGCCGAAGGCAGCGGCTTAACCCACTGAGCCACCCAGGCGCCCCCATAATAAAAATTTTTTACATAAAATTATACAGCACATGGTCTAATGTATAAAGCTTCTTTTGCTCAACATAAATTTAAAGATTCATAAAGGTTGCTAACCGCAATAGTATTTCTTTTTTTTTTTAATGGCACCTAAATCTCCCATTATATAAATATACTGAAGTTTGTTTTATCTATTCTCCTGTTGATATGTATTTGGCTTTTTTCCAAATTTTGGCTATTATGAAAGAGCAGCTTTGAGCATTTTTGTGCACATATGTTTTTATTTCTCTTGGGTAGATACCTAGGAGTGCAATTGTTGTGTCATAGGTTGGCTATGTATTTTATTTTATTTTATTTTATTTTATTTTATTTTATTTTATTTTATTTTATTTTATTTTTTATAAACATATATTTTTATCCCCAGGGGTACAGGTCTGTGAATCACCAGGTTTACACACTTCACAGCACTCACCATAGCACATACCCTCCCCAATGTCCATAACCCCACCCCCCCAACCCCCTTCCCCCCATCAACCCTCAGTTTGTTTTGTGAGATTAAGAGTCACTTATGGTTTGTCTCCCTCACAATCCCATCTTGTTTCATTTATTCTTCTCCTACCCCCTTAACCCCCCATGTTGCATCTACTCTCCCTCATATCAGGGAGATCATATGATAGTTGTCTTTCTCTGATTGACTTATTTCGCTAAGCATGATACCCTCTAGTTCCATCCACGTCATCGCAAATGGCAAGATTTCATTTCTTTTGATGGATGCATAGTATTCCATTGTGTATATATACCACATCTTCTTGATCCATTCATCTGTTGTTGGACATCTAGGTTCTTTCCATAGTTTGGCTATTGTAGACATTGCTGCTATAAACATTCCGGTGCACGTGCCCCTTCGGATCACTACGTTTGTATCTTTAGGGTAAATACCCAGTAGTGCAATTGCTGGGTCATAGGGTAGTTCTATTTTTAACATTTTGAGGAACCTCCATGCTGTTCTCCAGAGTGGTTGCACCAGCTTGCATTCCCACCAACAGTGGAGGAGGGTTCCCCTTTCTCCGCATCCTCGCCAGCATCTGTCATTTCCGGACTTGTTAATTTTAGCCATTCTGACTGGTGTGAGGTGATATCTCATTGTGGTTTTGATTTGTTTTTCCATGATGCCAAGTGATATGGAGCACTTTTTCATGTGTCTGTTGGCCATCTGGATGTCTTCTTTGCAGAAATGTCTGTTCATGTCTTCTGCCCATTTCTTGATTGTATTATCTGTTCTTCAGGTGTTGAGTTTGAGAAGTTCTTTATAGATTTTGAACACTAGCCCTTTATCTGATATGTCATTTGCAAATATCTTCTCCCATTCTGTCAGTTGTCTTTTGGTTTTGTTAACGGTTTCCTTTGCTGTGCAAAAGCTTTTGATCTTGATAATATCCCAATAGTTCCTTTTTGCCTTTACTTCCCTTGCCTTTGGTGATGTTCCTAGGAAGATGTTGCTGCGGCTGAGGTCGAAGAGGTTGCTGCCTGTGTTCTCCTCAAGGATTTTGATGGATTCCTTTCTCACATTGAGGTCCTTCATCCATTTTGAGTCTATTTTCGTGTGTGGTGTAGGGAAATGGTCCAATTTCATTTTTCTGCACGTGGCTGTCCAATTTTCCCAACACCATTTATTGAAGAGGCTGTTTTTTTTTTCCATTGGACATTCTTTCCTACATTGTTGAAGATTAGTTGACCATAGAGTTGAGGGTCTATTTCTGGGCTCTCTATTCTGTTCCATTGATCTATGTGTCTGTTTTTGTGCCAGTACCATGCTGTCTTGATGATGACAGCTTTGTAATAGAGCTTGAAGTCCGGAATTGTGATGCCACCAACTTTGGCTTTCTTTTCCAATATTCCTTTGGCTATTCAAGGTCTTTTCTGGTTCCATATAAATTTATAAATTCCATAAAAATTTTATTATTTGTTCCATTTCTTTGAAAAAAATGGATCATATTTTGATAGGAATTGCATTAACTGTGTAGATTGCTTTAGGTAGCATAGACATTTTCACAATATTTGTTCTTCCAATCCAGAAGCATGGAACATTTTTCCACTTCTTTGTGTCTTCCTCAATTTCTTTTATGAGTACTTTATAGTTTTCTGAGTATAGATTCTTAGCCTCTTTGGTTAGGTTTATTCCTAGGTATCTTATAGTTTTGGGTGCAATTGTAAATGGGATTGACTCCTTAATTTCTCTTTCTTCTGTCTTGTTGTTGGTGTAGAGAAATGCAACTGATTTTTGTGCATTGATTTTATATCCTGACACTTTACTGAATTCCTGTACAAGTTCTAGTAGTTTTGGAGTGGAGTCTTTTGGGTTTTCCACATACAGTATCATATCATCTGCAAAGAGTGATAGTTTGACTTCTTCTTTGCCGATTTGGATGCCTTTAATTTCCTTTTGTTGTCTGATTGCTGAGGCTAGGACTTCTAGTACTATGTTGAATAGCAGTGGTGATAATGGACATCCCTGCCGTGTTCCTGACCTTAGCAGAAAAGCTTTCAGTTTTTCTCCATTGAGAATGATATTTGCGGTGGGTTTTTCTTAGATGGCTGTGATAATATTGAGGTATGTGCCCTCTATCCCTACACTTTGAAGACTTTTGATCAGGAAGGGATGCTGTACTTTGTCAGATGCTTTTTCAGCATCTATGGAGAGTATCATATGGTTCTTGTTCTTTCTTTTATTAATGTGTTGTATCACATTGATTGATTTGCGGATGTTGAACCAACCTTGCAGCCCTGGAATAAATCCCACTTGGTCGTGGTGAATAATCCTTTGAATGTACTGTTGAATCCTATTGGCTAGTATTTTGGTGAGAATTTTTGCATCTGTGTTCATCAAGGATATTGGTCTGTAGTTCTCTTTTTTGATGGGATCCTTGTCTGGTTTGGGGATCAAGGTGATGCTGGCCTCATCAAATGAGTTTGGAAGTTTTCCTTCCATTTCTATTTTTTGGAACAGTTTCAGGAGAATAGGAATTAGTTCTTCTTTAAATGTTTGGTAGAATTTCCCCGGGAAGCCGTCTGGCCCTGGGCTTTTGTTTGTTTGGAGATTTTTGATGACTGTTTCAATCTCCTTACTGGTTATGGGTCTGTTCAGGCTTTCTATTTCTTCCTGGTTCAGTTGTGGTAATTTATATGTCTCTAGGAATGCATCCATTTCTTCCAGATTGTCAAATTTGTTGGCGTAGAGTTGCTCATAGTATGTTCTTATAATTGTCTGTATTTCTTTGGTGTTAGTTGTGATCTCTCCTCTTTCATTCATGATTTTATTTATTTGGGTCCTTTCTCTTTTCTTTTTGATAAGTCTGGCCAGGGGTTTATCAATCTTATTAATTCTTTCAAAGAACCAGCTCCTAGTTTTGTTGATTTGTTCTATTGTTTTTTGGTTTCTATTTCATTGATTTCTGCTCTGATCTTTATTATTTCTCTTCTCTGGCTATGTATTTTATTTTATAAAAAACTCCCATCATACGGAAATCACAAAATAAAATATAGATAAATTAGACGTTATCAAAATGTAAAATGTTTGCTTTCAAATGTCCCCATTAAGAAGACAAACAGGCAAGTTACAAACTAAGAGAAAATATTTTCAAAATATATGAGGATATATATATATCCAGTATGTATCTACTATATCTTTATATGTTTCTACATATGTATATAGATGTACAGATACCTGTATAGGTGTACTAATATAGGTATATCTATACCTAGATAGATACCTATATAGCTATAATAATATCTAATATATTACACATAATACATACTTTGTATATACACATATATACATAATAATATATAGTAAACACAGTAAAAATATACACAATGCAATAAAAAATGACAAAAAATTTAGACAGACATTGAGAACAATGTGAATAGCAAATAAGTACATGCAAAAGTGTTCAAGATTATTAGTCATCAGCAAAATGCAAATTAAAACCCTAATGGCAGGGACTTTGGTTTCTAGTTCTGCATGTAAGCAGCTTTTCAATTCAGAATGAAAATCAATAACTCTTCTTGGATCCTTAAGAGAGGAGTACACAGGGCAAATCACTGCCCCCGTGATTGGAAAGACAGATGGGCAAATACAGGGAGTCACAGGGAACTAGATTACTGGAGCAGAGACCTAGAAGAAACTGCCTCTGGAACAAGTGCCGTTAGGAAAACCTGAACTTAATTGATGAATTGCTTGAAGCTCAGTGTGGACCCTTCTGAGAATAAAAACATCCAGGGGAATCCAGTCTTGGGGGGAGGTGGGGGGAGGCCCCACAATATTGTGGGATATATTTCTAGGAACTTGACCAAATTCCTACAGTATCAAACATTAGAGGAAAATACCCTCCTACTTCTGGGGAGGGAGTGGGGAAAGAGCTATTTTGAAATTTGCCAGGGCACTCAGTTCTTCTAAAGGAGGCTTGCCCTCAGGGGGAAATAGTTTAGCAAATCTAATATCAGCTACGAAGAAGCATATTAAGACTCAGGTTTTTATGTTCTGCATAAAAGAGGCTTGGAAGTTGCTATTCTGTCCTAACAACAAATAAATAGCTGAACAGCCTGAAAAAATGTGAACAAATCTAATTGGATCCTTACGAGAGGGGAGGACACAGTGCAAACTGCTGTCCCCAAGATGAGAGAGACAAACAGGTGAATACAAGAAGGCAGGCTTACAAAGCAGAGACTCACCAGCTAAACACCACAGGAACCAGGGGTGATTAGGAAAACCGTAAGGAACTGAGGAATTGCTGCGGGGTCAGAACAGACAATGCTGACACTTAAGAACTCCAAGGACCGAGTCACGGGGCGGTCACAATAGAGCAAGCTTTACCCCCAGGAGCTTAAAGATTCTCAAAGTCAATACTGGAGAAAAATCCCTTCCAGCTGGGGGTAGGGCGAGGGAAAAAGGACCTGCTTTGAAATACTCCAGAGCTCTCTGCTCTTCTTACCAAGGCCTGCTCTCAGGAGAAACTAGTTAAACAGAGCCTTACTGACCTGGGGAGGGGAAATACCCAACGCCAGCCCACTCCAGTCAACCTGTCCCACCTGAGTGGGGGAGAAAACTGAGAAACACTTGTGAAGTTCATAGGCCAGAGGCATGGGCTCACCAGAAGGCTGAAATCCAATCATAGGTCTATAAAATGTTTCCCTTCCCCCAAACTGCATCACCATATTACCAAAGCTCTATTTAATCAGTTCCTTTTCTTTAGTACTCAGTTATCAAGAAAAATTTCAAGACATTCCAAAAAAAACAAATAACACAGTTTGAAGAAATAGAGCCTCCAGAATCAGACACAGTGCATTATTAGAAACATTGGATGGGGATTTTAAAACAACTATAATTAAGTTCCTAAGGACTCAAATAGACAAAGTAGAGAAAATGCAAGAATAGACAGCAGTATGTGGAGGTAGGAATTCTGAGAAAGATCCAAAAATTACTAGAAATGAAAAAAGCATAACAGAAATGAAGATACCTTTGGCTGACCTAGAGGATATATCAGTGGCGCCCTGAAAAGCAAAGAGAATTGAAATTGATATACAAAACAGAGGATGTCCAAGGACTATGAAATGACTACAAAAGGTGTAACAAACACACAAGAGGACTACCAGAAGGAGAAGAAAGAAAGGGCCAGAAAAAATATTGGAGGAAATAATGCTTGAGAATTTGCCCAAATTAATATCAGACACCAAACCACACAGATCAGGAAGCTTAGACAAAGCAGGATAAATGTCCAGAAAACAAAACCAGAGAATATTATTTTCAAATTACAGAAAATCAAAGTCACAGAAAAAAATTCTAAAAGCAGTCAGAGGAGAAAAGTACCTTAAGTATAGAAGAAAAAGAAAAGAATTACTACTGACTGCTTCTTGGAAACTAGGCAAGGAGGAAGAGAAGCACAGAATATAAGAAGTGTTGGTAAGGATGTAGAGAAATTAGAAACCTTGTATATTGTTGGTGGGAAGGTGAAATGATACAACTGTTGAGGAAAACAGAATGGCAGTTCCTCAAAAAGTTAAAAATAAAATTATCGGGACGCCTGGGTGGCTCAGTTGGTTGGACGACTGCTTTCAGCTCAGGTCATGATCTCGGAGTCCCAGGATCGAGTCCCGCATCGGGCTCCCAGCTCCACGGGGAGTCTGCTTCTCCCTCTGACCTTCTCCTCACTCATGCTCTCTCTCACTGCCTCTCTTTCAAATAAATAAATAAAATCTTTAAAAAAAAAAATAAAATTATCATATGATTCAACAGTTCCACTTACAGGCATATACCCCAAAGAATTGAAAGCAGGCTCTCATGGAGCTATTTGTATGCCCGTGTTCATAGCAGCATTATTCACGATAGCTAAAACAGTGTCCATCAACAAATGAATGGATAAATAAAATATGGTATATACATAAAATGGAATATTACTTAGCTTAAAAATGAAGTAAATTCTGAAATACGCTGTAATATGGATAAACCTTGAGGACATTGTTGAATTTAAGTAAAATAAGCCAGTCACAAAAAGACTATTTCCTGTATGTCTTCTAGTTATATGAGATACTAGAGTGGTCAAAATCATAGATATGGAAAGTAGAATGGTGGTTGCCGAGAGCTTGGGGAGAGAGATGTAGAGGCATTATAGTTTAATGGGTATAGAATTTCAGTTTTACAAGATAAAAACAGCGGTGGACATGGATGGTGGCAATGACCACACAGTATTATCAATGAATTTAATACCTCTAAACTGTACATTTTATTTTTTTTTATTTTTTAAAGATTTTATTTATTTGGGAGAGAGAGAGATTTTATTTATTTGGGAGAGCATGAGAGGAGAGGGGTCAAAGTCCCTGGACTGCGGGATCACGACCTGAGCTGAAGACAGTTGCTTAACCAACTGAGCCACCCAGGTGCCCCTAAACTGTACATTTTAAAATGGCTAATATTTTGAACATTCAAATATTAAATTGTTATATTATATACCTGAAACTAATATATTATACTTCAGTTTGATGTCAACTCTTTTATTATGTTCAGTTAGCCAGCTTATAGTACATCATAAGTTTTTGTTGTCATGTTCAATGATTCATTAGTTGTTTATAATACCCAGTGCTCATCCAATTAAAAAAAAAAAGTTAAGATGTTAAATGTTAAGTACATTTTACTACAATAAAAAAATGGGGGAAAAGTCATATGTATTTTAAAGAGATTAAGAGAAAAATACAGTATTTTATGTTTATCCATATTTGCCATTTCTGATACTCTTCAATCTTCTTCTGAAAGCTGACTTTCTATATATTATCATCTTACTTCAAATGAAGTACTTTCTTTGGTATTCCTTCAGTTCATAACTGTTGGTAACAAAGTCTCTTAGGTTTGTTTTTGTTTTTCTGAAAATACTGGACATAGAATTCTGGATTGACTGGATTTTTTTCTTTTTAGTACTTTAAAAATAATTTTTCACTGTCATCCTGTCTTCTGTCCTCCACTTTTTGTGATGAGATGTCAGGCATCATTCATACCATTGTTTCCATGTAGGAATGCTTTGGTTATTTTTCCTTCTAGCTTCTTTAAAGAATTTTTTTCTTTGTTATTTTTTACTTTTCAATTGTTTGATGATTTTTCACTTATGTCTTTTTCCTTTGTATTTATCTTGCTAGAATTTGCTGAGTTTCTTCTTTCTTTTCTTTTTTTTAAAGATTTTTTAAATATATTTATTTGAGAGAGAGAGAGAGAGATATCATGAATGGGGGAGGGGTAGAGGGAGGAGCAGACACCCCACTGAGCAGTGAGTTCCATGTGGGACTAGAGGACTCTGGGATCATAACCTGAGCCAAAAGCATATGCTTAACCAACTCAGTCACCCGGGTGCCCAAGTTTCTTCATTTTTTTACATTTATGTCTTTCAACACATTTGGAGAAATAGACATTTTTTCAAACGTATGTCTGCCTCAGTCTTTCTTTCTTATTTATGCTTCTCAGACTCCAAATATATGTATATTAACATCTTGATATTCACCCACATCACCGAGGCTCTCTTTATTTTCCAATTGTTTTCTTTCTAATCTTCAGATTAGATCATTTCTGTTGATCTATTTCAAATTCCCTATTTACTTTTTTCTTTTGTCACCTTCATAGTACAGTTAAGACAATTTGCTGGATTTTCCTCCAGTTATTCTATTTTTCAGCTCTAGGGTTTTTTGTTTGTTTGTTTGCTTTATACATTTTTTATTCCTACGCTGAGATTCTCAACCTGTTCTATCATTATGAGCATATATTCTTTGTGTCACTGTGCATAATTATAATGACTGCTTTAAAATTCTTGTCTGTTTATTCTAATGTCTTAGTCATTGCAGATTTAGTTTCTATTGATCTTCTTTTCTCTTAAGTATGGGTCTTTTTTTTTTTTTTGCTTTATTTAATCTCATGATTTTGGATGTTACATTTACTGGATATTGTAATTGATACATTATAGAAACTGGATTATTATCATCTTCTGAAGAATGGCAATTTTTGTTTGTTTTAGCAATTAACTTGGCTGAATTCAAGCTCAGGACTCCTCTATGACAAACGGAAGCTGCACGTTTTCTGTTCAGTTATTTTAGTCTAACTCGTCTTTTTGGAGTGTGCCCTGTGCATTCATAGTTCATACATTAACCAGAGATTTGGGCAGAGTTTATAAACAGACATTTGATCCACCTGTCCGAGGTTCTCCCCTTTTCAAATTTTCCTTTGACTTTCAGTTGTGGCAATAGCCCAGAACCTTGCCCTCTGATCCGTCATGCCAGTAACACATTAGGCTTTAAGCTAAGTTTGCACAACTCAGTGCAGCATGAACATGACTGTGACCTGTGTCCAAGCAAAAAGTCATAAAAAGCGACATTCATTCAGTATTTCCTTCGTCTCAGATTTGTTTTTGTCTACTTTTGCCATTTCTCTATGCTTTTAAATAGCTGTTTTAGGGGACTATAGGTGGCTCTGTAGGTTAATTATCCAACTCGTGGTTTCTGCTCAAGGTCATGATCTCCTGGTGGGGAAAGCCACTCAGTAGGGAGTCTGCTTCCCCTCTGCAGTCCCCTCCCCCCCCACTCTCTCTCTCTCTCAGATAAATGAATAACTAGCTGTTTTATCCAGAGTTTATAAGTAGAAAGTTGAATTTTCTTTGTGAGGAAATTTAAAGATCATTTTAAATAAGATTTGTGTGATTTGAGCTCATTTACATTTTAGTGATATGACTGGTATGTTTGGATTTGGTTTTATTAAGTTATCTTAATTATATTAATTTTGCACAATATTTTATATTACAATGTTACTTTCTTTGGATGGTCTTATTTTGTACTGTCTTTTTCATTCTATCTGGCATTTAAGAGTCTTATTTTTGCTCATATGTTTAGATGATACACATACCTTCTTTAATGTCTAATGTTCCTGACTTACCACTCTACTATTTGGCTTTTACTTTTACTTAGTTTCACTGGACTCATATTGCTATGGAATAATCAGTAGGCTGGTTCTGTTTCTTTTTCTTCTCATCTTCCCCATACACTCTTTAGTTGCATTATATCTGCATTGACAGAATATGTACTATTTGTATAACTTCCCTTCTTGTCACTTTGCTTTTAAAGGAAAAATACACATGGGGAGGTACTCTATGTTACATTGTAAATATACATGAAGTGATGGGACAGAACTGAAACCAAACACATCATTTATATCACAGTATTACAATGATAATGATTAGTTCTTTTTCCATTCTCCCCAGGACTCACTTGGTTTGGATGGAACTTGTCCACTGGTATATTCTTCAGGAAGGGATTTTAAAAATAGTTACCCCCAGATCTTGCAGGTTAAATCATATTTATTATCACCTTAACATTTCCTAACAGCTTGACTGCATATAAAATCATTTGGTTCACACTTTCTTTCCTAGAGTTTCTGAAAAATGCCACTGTTTTGTTTTGTATATTGTTAAAAAGTATAAAACCGTTATTAATGTTCTTCAGTTAGTATATGACTTGGTCTTTTTGTCTAGAGCCTGAAATCTTGTTTGGCTTCTCTTCATTATTAATTTCTAAGAATTATATTATGATACATTTTGTAGTTGTTTCAGGCCAAGTTTTTCTAGAAATAATAGGCCTTTCCAATAAGTGAAGTTAGGTCTTTCATATCTAGAATTTTTCTGAAAAATACTTTAAAAAATAATTCTATGCCATTGTTATTTTTTTTTTAATTTTCCAGGCACTCCAGTTGTATATATTGTCATTTTCCTGTCTTATCAATCTGATTTTTATATCATTTTATGTATTGTCTTTATGTTCTCTTAGCTATTTTCATGCCTTTTCTCAATATTATTTTTTATATTATCAATTTAATCTATTATCTTTGGACCACTTTCTATTCTGTCTTCATTTATTATTGATTTTTACATTTTTCTTCAATTTCATTTGATTATAGTGCTATTTCACAGCTTCCTGATTTTTTCAATTTTTTCTGAGTTTTTGGATTTCTGATTTATGTTGTATTTACCTATCTGCCAATGATTATTTAACAACATTTAATTTAGGTTGGCACATTATAATTTCCTTCTGCTTCAGGACCATTGTTTTGGGACAATTTTCATGAGCTCAAAATTTTTATTGTTATTTTGTTTTATTATATAGTTTTCTTTGCATGGACATGGATGACCATTTGTTCATTCTGTGAAGTCTTACCTTCTGGGACTAGCAAGCCGTGGTATGCAGACATTGCTGGAGGACTTAAGATAGCTTGTACATTTTGCAACTGAGTTTGTTCTTTCTTCTTGATACAGTGAAATACAGTCTTTTAGGAGGGGGTCACTGAATTTTCTAATTTTGTGATTCTCTTGACTTGCTCCTACAGACTAAAGCTATTTTTATATATGCTTGATCTAAAAAAAAGCTTTGCTGGATACACAGTCCTTAATATACTTACTTTCCTTGACTTTCTCAATAATACTTTTATATTATTTACCTCTTATTTCTTTTTTCATTTTCACTGCCAAATCTCAAATGGTCAGATCCCCTTTCCAAGTTGTCCCTTTTTCACCAGGAGCAGTGCCTTCCTGAGCCTGTCACCTTGGATCCTGCATACAGAATTGCTTTCAGTTCTTCAATAACCAGCCTTTGAGTTATAAGTAACAAACATATCTTCAATATTTTCTAACTAAATGTAGTATCCATTTTGGGGGGGGATTAATTTTATCTTAGTTCCATGCTCTTGGTTTCTTTGTTCTTTCATCTTCTTTCTACCTCTATCTCTCCTCACAAGAATGGGTTCTGGAGCTATATCCATGCTATTAGGGTATTTATTGCCCTGCTTATCCATGACTTAAAGGTTCATAGTATTTTTTATGTCTTAGTTATGCTATAGGCATGAGTCACGGATCATTTAGTTCGTTCTTCTTTTTGATCTCTATGAATTTGTTTTTTTTTTCTTTTTTTGAGGGTGTGTGGAAATCCTGATTTATACTGTTGTTAGCATCCTATGAAATACTGGAATTGCTCTCAAGTTAGTTCTGACTAGCTCTCAGTGGAAACAGTAAAGTCAGAGTTATAGAGACATGGTAAGTCTCAAAGATATATGAGAAGATTGATAAGTGGAAATCTAGAGGGTATTAACATAAAAATTCAAGAATACTCTTCTTAATGGTTTCTATTTTCAAGAATTTTGAATATAAGTAAGCCCTGATTAATGTACATCGGAGAGATAATATGATTTTAGAAGTTGTCTATTGAATCCCTCTTAGCCACAAAACTTTTTTCTGTGTAAATTGAATTATAGCTCTAAATTATTCATGTCCCTCTAATATTGATATACATCCATATCACCACTATAGCTCTGTGGGTATAATTATTCACCTCTTTTCTTTGAGCTTAGCCAATTGATTTGTTTGGCAATCAGATGTTCGCATATGCGAGGTAAGCCAATGCTTGAAATGTGTTTACATATTTGGGTTTTCTTTCTTGAACTCTTGTTTTTATTCATTAGAAAATCATGCCTCAGATAGTGGCTGGTCCATGCATAATGAGAGTCACATTGTGCAGACCTAGACCTAATCTGATACTGGGAGCTTAACCCAGTCTAGAGCAATAGAATTATAGATAACCTACTGTAGCAAGGATAAGGAAATAAGCTTATTGTTGTAAACCACAAATTTTAGGGTGGTTGGTTATGTAGCAGCATTCTGACAATTGCTACCTAGGAGAGCTGCTATAACAAACACCTAAAATTGGTTGGCAGTGGTTTGGGAACTGGGCAGCAGGTGGCAAGCATGCTGTAATAAGAGGCTAGAAAAATTGTGAGGAAAGTTACAAGAAGTGGGAAAAATGTCAACCTGTGGCATGTAGTGGCTAAATATTTGATAAAACTGTCACTCATGATAATGGGGAGAACAGAAAATATATGTAATGAACTCGTCATGTTGATTGAGGAGTTTTTGAGGGAGACTGCTGAAATCCCGAGGTGGCCACAGCAGGCTGCATTTGATAAAGTTCTCTAAGACAGGAACAAACTGGCGAGGGTAAAAATAGAATTGAGAGGAAATATGAAGAATTTAGAAGTGCTAGGATTGCAAAACTGGAAAGTTAAACTGGTTTTTACCATATTAAATAAATGGTTATTAAGATATAGCTTCGGGGGAAAGAATAATTCCATGGGACTTCCAATAAGACATAGCTTCATAATATAACAAAAAAAAAAATGTGTGTTTATAATACTATCTTTAAAACCTTTGAAAGAATTAAAGGAACATCCAGTAGGTCTCCTCAGCTGGAAAAAGGGGGATGGGGCTCCTAGAAAGCTTTAGAGTAATGTCCCCCACCCCAGACATCTCATCCACCCAGGGAAACTATAATTGCAAATAAAATGATGGGCATGCCTCAGAAATAATTGTGGTCATAGCTCTTGGAATATGAAATTGACTAGAATCAAATACATAGAAATTTTACATCTTCTGAGAGAGTTGTATTGGCAAAATCTCTAATCCTGAATAAAGGAGACAAAACGTTTGAGATGTAAAAAGACCTTCAAGCCTCTTAACTTTCTCCACGCAGATAACAGATTCAAAAACCCCCTTTGCTCTGTAGAAAAGCTGTTCTCCCATGTGTTCTTCAGAAGTGGCCAAGGAGATTTTTGGAAAAGGAAAGACCTCCTAGATGACAGAGAAGGAGCTGTGGAGAGCACATTCTCAGAGAACAGACACACACCAACCAAATAGCACTGTCTGACCCTAGCATAAGTGGACTTGGCAATATTTGTCCAGCATAAGTATGAAATTTCTATGGACCATTGACTGATACGTGCATTCCACTATTACTCTCTTTGAATGGAAATGTTTATGTTTTTTCCCATCCTTGTTATACCATTATACTTTGGATTCTGTAAACTTTTAACTAGTTCATAGGTTTCTTGATCACAAGAAACTACATCTGGACATAATGTAGATGGTCTGATCCTGATTGAGTCTGCTACCATGATTAGATAAAATTTTTGGGTATCCTTGCACAGGGCTAAGTATATTTTACATGTGAGTAGTTGTTACCAACAAAGAAATTGTGAAATATTGAGCCATTATTCTCAATTCCTAACCCTCCTATAGCAATATTATGCATCTATATTTATGTCGTGTTGGAAGGACTGGACTAACCAATTCTTGCTCTGGGTCTGATCATGTGATTTGCTTTGACCATAATATTACCGGATATGACATCAGCAAAGGCTTAAAAAATTTCATTACAGTTATATTCTTATACTCTGGCCTTTCACATATGAAGAATATGCCTTAGGTAGCTTTGGGATCTAGGATGGATAAGAGACACTTACAGATGATTTGAACCCAACTGAAGTTGGAAGTTATGCCTAACCAAGCCCATCCAAGCCTAACCAAGACCAGTTGAACTTCAGCTCTATGAGCATGAAATATCTATTTCTGCATGCAACTAACTTTGGAAGGTTTTTTTATGCAACATTATTGTGGTGATATTTAAATCATGTACTCTCACTTAAAATATTTTGATGAAATTTGGGAAGGAAGAGAGTGTCTACTGCACTGTCTTAAAGGAGCATAAATGAAGAGAAGGTTGAATCTCTTGACATATAAAATGATATATATTCACAAGGGAAACCAGGAGTCCAAGCAAAAGTGAAGGGATATACCAGAAGAAAGCTATCCTGTAATGAAATAACATCTACATCTGCATACAAGGCTATACTGTTTTCTAATTTAAAAAATTGAATCAAAATATCAAATAAGTGATATCCTGGTGAATTTGCTGAACAAAAAACACGATTTCTTTTGATTAAAACAACACTCTGGACACCTGGGTGACTCAGTCAGTTAAGTGTCTGCCTTTGGCTCAGGTCATCAGGTCATGATCCCAGGGTCCTGGAGCTGAGTCCCACACCATTGTCAGGCTCCTTTCTCAGCAGTGAGTCTGTTTCTCTCTCTGCCTGCCACTGCCCCTACTTGTGTGCACTTGCTTTCTCTCTCTCTCTCTCTCTGGCAAATAAATAAAATCTTAAAATAAAATAAAATAACACTTAAACTTTTGAAATATACTTTGCTAAATCAACTATAGTGGAGATTCTCCAGTATAGGATGCTATATCATAGCATCCTCAGTGCTCAGTGAAGGGAAGATCACTAGTTCATTCAGAGCATGTAACCTTTCTAACTACAATGACAAAATCATATAGAAGATGACCCAGAGCCCAATTGGAGATCTTACGATATTTTTCAAGATGGAGCTAGGAGAGAAGCTGCTTATACTCCTATTCCTAATTTTCCTAAAGACCTCTCTCTCCCACATGTCTTTAGTTGGAAATACTAAAGTCATCACATGGCACAAAGCACAGAATAAAAAGAAATAAGAAAAACCTGACAGTATTTGAGTTTTAATTCCAGTCATCCTTAATGGTAATGATGTCCCTTCCCTTCTCAGTCTGTGGGAGTTTTCAAATCCCTCTTTTTTTGTTTTGTTCATGCCAGTTCAAATTTAATTTCTGTTATTTTCAATGAAAATTTCCTGAATAATGCATTAGACTTCAATTAAAAAAAAAAAAAACAAACTCCTATGGCAAAAAAGCAGTTCACTTATCACGAGTGAAAAAATTTCCTCAGACTTCTGGACATTTGCATTTACTTCCAAGTAAACATAAAAAATGATAACTATAATTTCCAAATTCTGAGTGGGTAAAGAGAAAAAAATACAAATCAAGATTTTATACTCACTTAAATCACTTTGAGCAAATAGAGGTAAAGATAGACATTCTTAAACAAATCTGAAAATATAGCAAACATAAATTCTTTTTTTTTTTTTTAAGATTTTATTTATTTATTTGACAGACAGAGATCACAAGTAGGCAGAGAGGCAGGCAGAGACAGAGAGATGGGGAAGCAGGCTCCCTG
This sequence comes from Lontra canadensis, assembly GCF_010015895.1. Classification (NCBI taxonomy): domain Eukaryota; kingdom Metazoa; phylum Chordata; class Mammalia; order Carnivora; family Mustelidae; genus Lontra; species Lontra canadensis. The sequence goes on from NW_022631000.1 coordinate 17,809,245, forward strand.
CTGAGCAGAGAGCCTGATGTGGGACTCCATCCCAGGACCCTGGGATCATGACCTGAGCCGAAGGCAGAGGCTTTAACCCACTGAGCCACCCAGGCGCCCGCAAACATAAATTCTTAAGGAAAAATTTGGTAGAGGGAGCTAACCAAACAAAGGTTGAATTAAGTGAAAAACTTGGAAATGAAGACACCCATAACATAAAAGGACTGGAAGTAAAAACTGAATGTCATGGATTATGGAATTATTCAGTTAGGGCAAAACAAATGTGTGAGTTATGTTTAAAGACAAGAAAGGAAATAACAGACACTGAGAGAAAAAACTTACCATATGAAAATAATAATATAACTGCAATGAATTTGACCAAACTTCCAGCTCTGCAAAAAAAGTCAAAAGGTGGGAGTAGAGAAGAGATGGAAGTACAAATTTATTTCTTCATCTTGTAGAGGAGAAATTTAATATATAATGCTTCATTTTTAAATTGGAATATATGAAATAAAATATTAGTATATTCTTTAAATTATAAACATAACCATCAAAGGAAGTAATACAAAATACACTATATGATTTTCAAGTTGAGAAAAGGGGTGGTAGTGGAAGGAGGGAAGATTAGGTTATATGGAAGAGTGTAGAAAAAAGAGGGGCACCTGGGTGGCTCAGCTGTTAAATGTCTGCCTTCAGCTCAGGTCCTGATCTCAGGGTTCTGGGATCTAGTCCTGCATCAGGCTCACTGCTTGGTGGGGAGCCTGCTTCTCCCTCTCCTACTCCCCCTGCTTGTGTCCCCCCATTAAATAAATAAATAAAATCTTTTTTTAAAAGTGTAGAAAAAATAAAGACAATAGGGTGTATTTAAAAATAAAACCTAAAAGCATAAAATAATTACCAATTAATGTAAAATATAATATTGGTAAATGTAATGAGATAAACTTCCCTATAAAAATGTATGAAGCAAAGGCAAAACTATAGGTCATATACAGCAAATATATCTAAGATAAACGAATCAAAATATTCAAAGTAAAAAGATGACAAAGAAAAACCAGGCAAATACTAATGCAAGGGAAGATGACATCTTCGTAACAATCTCAAACAAGTTTGATTTAAGGAATTAATGTATTAGATGTGACAAAGAAGAACGTTTTCAATAATAAAGAATATAATTAACAGCTAGCATGTTGCTGTCATCATTCTTTAAGCCACAAATTACCATAACATTAAAACACAAAGCCGGGACTACAGGAAATACACGGAAAATCAAAGAGAGAATTGTAATAGAACATTTTAACTCATTATTTTCAGCTCATAATAAAAAATATGTAATGATCTGAATGATATTTTATTAATATATTACCTATATATAATCTCTAATAGAGCATAATATTCTCAAAGAACAAAAGTTTACTACATATTAACCTAAAAATACCACCACGAATTCAAATCTAAAATGACAAAACAGTGCAGATAACATTTTCTGATGATTTTTTTAAAAGATTTATTTATTTATTTATTTGACAGAGACAGTGAGAGAGGGAACACAAACAAGGGGAGTGGAAGAAGAGAAGCAGGCTTCCTGCCCAGCAGGGAGCCTGATGCAGACCCTGGGATCATGACCTGAGCCAAAGGTAGATGCTTAACCTCTGAGCTACCCCTTTTTGGACTATTTTAGTACAATTAGAACAACAGCAACAAAACAAAATTTATCAGCTATTAAAAGATGAAAAATTTGACTCTTAGTTTGGAGAGGATTTCAAGACTGAGATAATGGAATATCTAGACAAGAACAAGAATAAAAATACTGGATATCAAAAACTTATGGGTTGAAACTCAGTTTGTGCCCACAGGAAGATTTTTATCTTTACATATGATATCAGTAAACAAAAATGAAAAGAAATTAAGTACTCAATTCAAGGAGGTAAAAATTACAAACCAGGAATCCAAAAAGAGAGGAACGAAAGTTGGACATTGACAAATTAAATACAGAAAACAAAACAGGCAAAAAAGTAAAAAAGAAATCCAAGAGCTAGTTTGTTGAAAGACAGATGAAAATAGATAACAAATAGTCATCATAATTTAAAAATTAATTAATTAATGACATACAAAATAAAATATCATTAGGCATTTACAATATTGACGGTCCATATGTAACATGCTTGGAGGAACAGCTTCATAGACAAAAAGGAAGCTTTCAAGGAGATTTTATAAAACCTATATATCAGTAATCTCCCAAACCTAACAAAAGCAGCACATTTAAAAAGAAAACTCAATTTTGCTCAAAAATATGTATGCAGAACTCTTAAATATTAGCACAAAAGACTATATAATATATTAAAATAACTAACTGTAACTATATATTATAAAGCAAGAATGTTTCAAGATTTATTTATTTCAGAGAGAGAGAGAGACAGAGTGCAAGCATGAGCTAGGGGGCATGGGGTGGTGGAAGAGGGGTAGAGGGAGAGGAAGACTCCTTGCTGAGCAAGGGGCTCAATCCCAGGACCCCAGGATCATGACCCGAGCTAAAGGCAGATACCTAAACAACTGAGTCACTCAGGTCCCCTGAGCAAGAATGTTTTAAAACAAGGAAATTTATTTGATTCCAATATAATAGGTCAAAATAAAAAAAAAATTAAAAGACCATCTTACTGGCTCATGCAAGGACATTTAACAAAATTAAACATTTCTTCCTGATGAAAAATTGTCAAACAGATAATCCTTTGACACAATAATGTAAATAAAGTTGCAAATAGCCATCATTATGTCAAATTTTGGAATACTAGAAAGATTCTTTTTAAAGTTAGAAAAACTATATGAATACCTGCACTCAATACTGTTATTTAACAATACTTCATGAGTACTACTCTGTACATATATGTTGGAGAATTAAATATACAAAAATACAGAATAGGAAAATTTTTGCCTTATAATTTGCTATTAACATGATTTTGCAACTGGGAAAATAAAGACAAGTCACTGAAAAAATCTATAGGAACAATATTAATTTAGGAAGGTGACTTGGTCACAAAATTAATGTAAAAATACCAATGGCCTCTTTGTTATAGAATATAAATCACTCCATTGGGATGCCTGGGTGGCTCAGTGGGTTAAGCGTCTGTCTTTGGCTCAGGTCATGATCTCAGGGTCCTGTGATCAAGCCCAGCATCTGGCTCTCTGCTCAGCAAGGAGCCTGCTTCCCCTGCTCTCTCTGCCTACTTGTGATCTCTCTCTGTCAAATAAATACATAAAATCTTAAAAAAAAAAAAGAAAAGAAATGATTCCATTAAGCTATAGTCACAAGATCATACAACTAGGAATAAACTTGCATGGTACTTATAATGAAAATATAGAAAAATTAAATGACTGAAGGACACAAAGGAAGATTTAAATAAATGTAAAAATATACTGTATTTGTAGAGTGAAAAAAATAGAAATGCTCAATATTGTCAAACCATCCATCCTTCTAAATATTTACCTAGAAATTCGGAGTAGTCTCAGCCAATTGTAACAGTATTTTTTTCTTAGAACTTAAAAAATGTTGATACTAAATATAGTCTACATTTTAAAAGATGGAGAGGTAATTAAGAAAATTTTCTAATAAAGAAAAATGAGAGCAGACTATCCTTAAAGTTAGTAAAATTAAAAGTAAGTTAAGACTAGCAGAATCTCTTTCATACTGGTGTGGGGCTAAACAAATCAATAGAATATATTATGATTTCCATGGGGACGCCTGGGTGGCTCAGTCCGTTGAGCAGCTGCCTTTGGCTCAGGTCATGATCTCAGGGTCCTGGGATCGAGTCCCACATTGGGCTCCTTGCTCCGCAGGGAGCCTGCTTCTCCCTCTGCCTCTACCTGCCACTCTGCCTGCCTGTACTCTATCTCTCTGACAAATAAATAAATAAAATCTTAAAAAAAAAGAATATATTATGATTTCCAGATATAATTTAAAATAGAAATTTAATATACATTAAAGTGTATTCCAAAACAGTGGGATAAAAATATATATTATTAACATTTTTCCTGATACTATTGGCCAGCATTGGTACTAGTAATGTGGTATAAGATGTATTCTTGGTTCAGTAATTGCATTAAAATAAATTTGAGATGTAGTAAAGGTTTGAAATTTTAAATATAAAACTAAAATAAAAGTACTGAAATAAAATATGGGAGACTTTATGTTTTTTTAATATAGAGTGGGGGAAGAATCCTGAACATGATTTCATAAAGATTAAAAAACTCTGTAAGAAAGAAATAATATGGCAAAATTATTTGCAGTACTTATAATTAAGGCAAACTTTTCTTAATATAGAAAAAATGTAAATATAAAAAATGAATAATCAACAATAAAAATGTGCATAGAGCACAAAAGGTAGTTTATAGAAATGTACATATATGAGAAGATGCTCAGCCTCATTCGTATTTAAATAAACCATTTTAAACAACCACTGTTTTATTAGATTGAAATGATTAAAAAATTATAATCATGTTGGCAAAAGTCTGTGCTAGAAATACTCTCCTACACTATTGGGGAGAGTGCTAATTACTACCTTTTTGGAAGGATATTTAGTAATGTCTATCAAAATTGCAAATGCACATACCTTAGCTCAGCATTTCCTCTTCCAGGAACAAAGTTTCCTATAGATTGACTAGCAAAAGTGCCCTAGACAACCTACACAAGAATGTTCATTATTGCATTGTTTTACAGGAGTGGAAAAAAAAATGGCTAAAGGAAAAGCAGCTTCAGTATTTACTTAGAAATTTTAGGCTAAGTATAGGATGCCATGCATTGTTGAAGGAGGTCATTTCAAGGAGGTGGCCCGTGGCTGATCTGAGAGCTGGACTCGGGTGATGAGTCTTTTCATCTTTCTCCTGCCCTTGGAACGTACATTCTGCCCATTGTTCCTACCATTATCAAGGATGCGGTCTTGAGGGAGCAAGGTGTTGCTGAGGTTCTCTCTTGATGGTAAATGCGACTAAACCCAGATAAGGCCTCTATATAAATTTTTAAGATATGGCGGGCAGGTGCAGAGATCTCCTCCTCTTGCTGCCACTTAGTCCTCATATGTAAGTTTCCTTTGCTATGAAACCCACCACCTACCGATCTGGGATGGTCTATCTCTTTCATCTCTTTTTCCCTGCCCTTCCTCTATGAGGCCCAGTTTCAGGTTTCACCTAATAGGCTCCCAACTGTGCAAACCAACAACTGGCAAACCAGCCAGGAAACTGAAGAAATGGAGCCTGGGAAAGAGGCATCCGCAGTGGAGATCCTGTGTGGGCCAAAGACCTCTGAGTGGGCAGGGTGGCCTGTAAGTTAGATGCTTCTGGACCGGTACGTGAGCATGGATGCCGTGATAACCCAGCTGGTCTAGCGTGCTAGTTTGAGGAGCTGCTCACAACGCCCTGGGCAGAGAAGGAGATAAATGGCTGTGGCCGGCCTCTACTGTGGGCAGCTTGGCTGGCCACTGGTGTTCAACTAGAGGCTGAAGCTGGAGTTAGAAAGTTGGAAGAAGAGCTGAAGTCATAGGAGAATGTGTCAGTGTCCGCGATTCTGCTAGTTTCAAGGCTGGCAGACAAGAGAGGAGAGCAGGAGGATGAATCAGAGACCTTAATGTGCTATTTTGCAGAACTAGGAGGACACAAGCTGCTTCAGATTAAGATCGGGGTTTCTGACAAAGCCTGACAGAGATGAGAGCGTCTCGGGGAAAGTGAGGAGAAAGAGGGGAGGATATTGTGGTGCCTGAGCATGAAATAAACAAAATGCCCTGTACTGACCCTTCCCTAATACACGGGAAAGCAAAAACCCAGCAACTATGACCCCAGCCATCATGACAGCCCCCAATTCAGGAGACACTCCGTGAGAGAATATACTTTCTGCTGAGCTTATTGATATAGCTGCCAAGTTCCACCAAAAGTCCAGATAAGGTTAGTGCCACTATAGGATATGGGAGTGATGGTATTTCTCTGTCCAGACAGGAGGCAGAGAAAATGAGCAACATTACCACACACCCTGCCCTCTGGCAGCACCTGCATATGTGGTGTGTGTGTGTGTGTGTGTGTATGTGTGTGTGTGTGTTTAAGGTACTCACTCTCTTATAGAGTGGATTATTCTAGTGATGGGCCATCTACAACCCTGTCTTTGAAGGCCCTGATCTGGTCACATTCACTGCAGGAATGAAAGCCAGTATAATTCAGTCTGCCCCTAGTACCTGCTATGAGACATGGATAGCCATACTGATCTCAGTCGTGGGACAAGACTTATATGATGTTGGGCAATCCACTGCTGATCTGGGGGAAATTGACACATCCTAGCAATGGATATGAGCTGTGGGAAAGATTGGAGAGAGAAGGGAGGAGTTCAAATAGCCAAAAGCCTATCCTAACTGTCTGTGAAGGGGCCAGGAAAGTAACCTGGAAGCAAATGGGACTCCATTTGCTGATGGGACCCCACCTGAAAAGATAGACCTGTAACCCCACACTGTGTTGGTTAGCCTGTGGGAGGCCTTAAAACCTGAACAACAGTTCAGACATGACCCTCTTGCTCCTACCCTCCCTGAAGCCTCACCAGCTCCAGCAGAGGCCTCAGAGATATAGCCGTGCTCAGGGTGGGTTCCTCTTACACCCCACGTATAGGGTGCAGGCCAAGACTGCCTCCAGGTGAAGGCCTATGGGGGTCATTAGAGACCTCATGTTGAGCTCACTACTCACTGGTCCCCCAAAAATAAGCAAAAGGCGATGGCTTTGCTGGACATCAGAGTTAAATGTACGCTAATACATGGTAACCCTCAGAAATTTTCTTGCTCCCTCAGTACCATCAATGGCACCATAAAGGTTTTGGGAGTCATTGAGTCAGTTAAGATGCATTTTGTTCCAGAAGCTGTGATCAATAGGGTGCAAAACTATCCAACTCCTAATAATGTGAAAGAGGTACAAGCCTTTGTAGGGATTTGAGGGGTTTGGAAGACTTATTGCCCACCTGGCTCAGTGTTTCTGTCCCTTACACCACCTGATAAAGAAAGGGTGTGTGTGCAACACAGGATCAGAGCAGCAAGCTGCCACCGAGAAGGCAAAAATACAAGTGATGCACATTAAAGCTCTGGGTATCTCATTATGCCCTGTGGAGTTATGGAAATATGGAAAGATATTTGGGTCCCCTTCTAAGAGCCTTGGGCCTTTACTGTCTTACAAATTCCAACATATAAGGCACTGACATCCCCTGGTAACCAGGAAGCTGATGCCCTAGCTCAGGTATGAACTCTGGCAACTGACCCTACGGTAGATACAGCAGATTTGGTGCAAAGGAGGAGTGGCCACCATAGCACCCAAGTGAGATGGCATATTACCAAGAATGATGAATTGCCCTTGGAATACAGTGACTGGTTAATGCAGCAATAGCTTGTCCTGTGTGTTCTAAACAATACCCAAGACAACTGTCAAGAGAGTCTGGGGACATTCACTGGAGTTCCCCACAGGGGTGAGAAATTGACAAATTGATTATATTGGCCCCTCCTTCTGAGTGAGGGTCCTAAATATCCTCGGTTTGTGTGGACACCACATATGGCCTGACCCAAGCGTTCTAATTTGGACATGCAAAGCAGGCTGCCACCATCAAGGAATTAAAGAAACTGAGTACCATGTATGGATACCCTGATCGAATAGACAGTGATCAAGGGTCACATTTTAAAGGCCATGATGTGCAAGACTGGGCAAAAGAACATGATATTGAATGGATGTTTCATCTCCCCTATAACATGCAAGCAGCAGACTTGGTAAAAAGAAGTAATGAAATATTAAATCAGCTTATTTAATCACTAACAAGGTGTGCCTGGGTGGCTCAGTCAGTTAAGTGTCTGCCTTTGGCTCAGGTCATGATCCCAGGGTCCTGGGATCAAGCCCCGCATCGGGTTCATTGCTAAGTGGGGAGTCTGCTTCTCCCTCTCTCTCTGCTGCTCCCCCTGCTTGTCCCCCCTCTCTCTCTGGCAAATAGATAAATAAAATCTTTTTTAAAAATTACTAACAAGTAATTTTTAACCACCTTGGCCAGGTAGACTGAAGTATTATTCCAGGCTTTAATGCATTTGAATATCACCCAGTAGGGCCTCTTGCCCCATATGCCAGATTGGGGACCCCTGCCAAGATAATTAACTCTGTAAAGATACATAAATCTTGGGAGATAGCCATTGCCCTGACCCTTAGCATGGATCCACAAGCCCCATCACACCTAGGAAAGGCATTATGGAGCTTGCCATGGAACATCTCACCAGGATGGGTGTTATTTTTGCATCCCAGTGCAAATCACCACAGGGATCCTGTTGTCCTGTTGAAATCCTGACCTATGGAAATGCACTACACCTGGAATGGGACATGAACCATTAAAAGAGGGGAGAAGGTAGGGGTCCTGGTCTAACAATATGCCACCCCAGTCCATTTCCTCACACCTGATGGCACTGTTTCCCCCAGCCAACATATGTGGTATATTCAACAAGGTCAAATTCCTAAAGCCATAGTCACATTGATACCTAAGAATCAGGCCATAAGTATAATTCTTACAGAAGGGGAAGACCTTCCCATTTAAGTTCCTTAGACTTCTGCTGTTCCTGTGGTGTCTGGTCACAGGATGGGCATCCAATACCTGTCTGCAGTGGGCCTACTCATACACCCAACAAAGGAATCAATCCAACTGTTGGGTATGTGGGCAGCTGTCCCAGGATTACCATTGTGGGTATCATCACTCCTGGTGGGGATCAGAAGGCCTTGTAGCAATGCGTTACAGAGGAACAAGCTAGGACTAGAACTCTTAATTCACCTGATATTACCAATACCGAACTTGGCGTATGGTATATGCTGTCAATAACCCTGGACATGGGCATTCTTTTTCTGTCAATTAAACTGAATAAGCATCCCATCAGACTGCTGATCAGAAAGGTCTTAAAAATAGAGCTATTGGTGGCTATGTTCAGACTTGGGATAGGTTCGTGTGGCTTACCCTGGGGTTATGGACATTTGAGCACCCAGGCATCTCTATCACTTCAAACAGAACCAACTCAATTGTACTAGGAATGTGGAATGGATATCACTGGAACTGTGTGGTCTTTCTATCACATTAAAGGGTAGTTACTGGTTTGGCACAAACTGATTCTGCTTCCTAGATGTTTTCTGGATAGCCCTGAATGGGCTCCAACAGTTATGTGGCACAAATATTCATCCATGGCTTCCACCTGGATGGTTGAACCACTATACCATGGGTTTCCCTGGGCATAGGGGAGAATTTGCCCCAGAGCAACAAAAATTGCCAACCCCCTCTCTCTGAGGCCAGAGGAGCACATTCTGTTTCCCACTGGTTTGATCATTTGGCTGCTGTCTTTGTCCCCACCACTGGCCGGGAGGATATTATAGCATACATAGAAGCCCTTGCTAAATTCACCCAACAAGCCTCAAATGACAACTGGCGAACTGTGCTTTACTGAATACTGAAATATCTCTAATAAGAAAAGCTGTTCTCCAAACAGAAAGGGTTTGGATATTATTACTGCTTCACAGCGGGGTACCTATGCCATTATCCGGAGTGTTATTGTTAATACCCTGATGAGCCGCCTAATGTATCATTTTTATTAAATCACATGAAGATACAAGGGAAGGCCCTCAGTGATCAAACCACCAGCCTACAGGACTTAATAAATCAGTGGTTCAGATCATGGGGCTCTTGATGGAAAAAAAAAATAATGTTTATTTTAGGAATTATTATCTTAATCCTAGTTTTCTCTTGTATGTGCTTACATTATTGTTGTGATATCTGCCTCCTTTGCAGTCACCACCAAATGAACCATCTTCTCTACACTAATGAAACCCCTTGCTGACCACTCAGGGCACACTGTCGAAGAGAGGGGCATGGAAGATTATAAGAGCTTGCCATGAAGGGTGGTGTGTTAGAGGTCACTGAGAAGGCATGACTACAAGTTGACCTAGGAGCTGGATGTGGGCCATGGGAGGCTCCTGACTAACTCCCTGTCCCTGGAATCTGTATTCTGCCCACATTCCCATTGTGGGAGCCATTTTCAAAGATGCAGACTTGAGAGAACAACGTGTTGTTGACACCATCTGGATGGTACACCTGACAGAAGCCAGTTAAGGCTACTACGTAAACTTAAGATTCTGGCAGGGTAGTGCAGAGATCTACTCATCTTGTAGCTGCCTAAAACAAACCTTGTACATGAATTCCCTTGCTTGTGAGACCTACCACCTACCAAGCTATGGTGATCTGCTTCTTACTTCGGTCTCTCCCAGGTCTCTGTATATGGAGGCCAGATTTCACTGGGAAGCTCCAGAGGGTTCAACCCAACACACATTTCAATACTATATTCTGTCAAAGATTTCTGAAAAGAGGTATAGCTACATGTACTGATCAGAAAAAATAAACAAGTATATGAAGTATAGAAATGCAAGTTATAGTATCTTATTTGTAAAATTATTTAATTTGTGTAAAAGTATATGTGTCCTATAATATTTTATGTAATATTATGTAACAGTATAATCTAATACAAATATGTATATGTAAAAATATTTTCAAGATAACTGAAAAAAATTAATAGTAGTCAACAAGTAGTATGAAAGGAAGTTGAAACTACATTTTATGATTTTCTATTATTTGATTTTAATTTTTTCATGATTGTGCACTACTTTCAAGAGGCAATAGAGCATCACGTTTGGAATTTACATTGTAGACCTGGACCATCTGGGTTCCATTTCTGATTTCATCATTTACTAGTTTTTTGGTCTTGGGCAAATTATTTAATCTCTTGGATCCTCAATTTTTGAATCTGTAACATAGTAATGATAAAAAGTAGCAAAAATAATATAATTTCATAGACTGAGCTTAGAATTAGTTAACTCAAAAAAAGTACTTAAAACACAATGAAGGTCACTGAAAAGGCCCAAATATTAGCTGCTACTACTACAACATTATTATCGCTACTTTTATGTTTATTTACTTTAAAAACAGATTCAGAATTAGTGATATTTTATATATCCACATACACACACACTGATCTACAAAATGTATATCTAGGGACTCCTAGCTGGCTCAGTGGGTTAAAGCCTCTGCCTTCAGCTTGGGTCATGATCTCAGGGTCCTGGGATCGAGCCCCACATCGGGCTCTCTGCTCAGCAGGGAGCCTGCTTCCTCCTCTCTCTCTCTCTCTGCCTGCCTCTCTGCCTACTTGTGATCTCTATTTGTCAGATAAATAAATAAAATCTTTTTAAAAAATGTGTATCTAGAGAGACTATGGACTCTGAAAAACAATCTGAGGGTTTCAAAGGGGCGGGGGTGGGAGGTTGGGGGAACCAGGTGGTGGGTATTAGAGAGGGCATGGATTGCATGGAGCACTGGGTGTGGTGCAGAAAACAATGAATACTGTTATGCTGAAAATAAAAAAAAAAATTAAAAAAAATGTGTATCTAAAATTTCAAATCTATCCATGTAAATTCACAATAGCTTATTATTAAAAACATCTTAACTATATCCTATTGCTCTCTTATTTCTTTCCTGATATCCAATTGTCTTTTTTTACTCTTTTCTTAATTTTTTTAAAGATTTTATTTATTTATTTGATAGACAGAGGTTACAAGTAGGCAGAGAGGCAGGCAGAGAGAGAGAGGGGAGGAAGCAGGTGCCCCGCTGAGCAGAGAGCCCGATGCGGGGCCCGATCCCCGGACCCTGTGATCATGACCTGAGCCGAAGGCAGAGGGTTTAACCCACTGAGCCACGCAGGTGCCCCTCCTCTTTTCTTAATTTTTAAGATTTTTTTTTACATTTTTTATTTTTCTATTTTTTTATTCTTTATCTGTGTATGTGTATGCCTTTTCTTTCCTTTCTCTTTTTTTAAACAGGCTTATAATCTTTTTTTCATTCTTTAATTTATTTTTAAAAATATTTTACTTATAATACTTGTGAGAAAGTGAGAGAGAGAGCACAGAGGGAAAGGGAGAAGGAGGCTCCCCACTGAGCAGGGATCCCAACAGAGGGCTCGATCCCAGGACTCTGGGATCATGACCTGAGCCAAAAGCAGACATTTAACCGACTGAGCCACCCGGCACCCATGGCTTGGAACCTTGTTCATTTGTTGATTCATTTGTTTCCTTCTCTTTTTCTCTTTTCTTGATTTTAGATTTGATTTTAGATTTGATAGATTTTTTTTTTTTTAGGATTTAATTTTATTTCCAATACTGACTTATTAGCTATATCTTCTGGTTATTTTTTATAATGCTAAATACTTACAGTGGCATACAAAGAGGCCATGGTACCTGGAGAAATAGATTCTCCCATTAGAGCTGAGAACTTTACCAAACTCTGGGAATTTAAGATGAAGAAAAACATAATATTTAAGGAGTAGTAAGTTCTGACTTTCACTGGCTAAGTGGTATCTCTCAATGTTAAATCATAAAATGGGGTGCCTTTCTTAATTTTCTGGCAGACAATACAATGGGGCATATACCCATGAAATTCATACTCTTAATTTCTGTTTGATTTTTTCTGCTGATTTCATCCTTGGCTATTTCCTAACTCCCTAGACTGGATGGAAGAGAAGACCTAAGGATTCCTTATACCCCCCCTTTTGTTTTTTTTCCTTAAGAGAGAGAGTGTGAGCAAGCAGGATGGAGAAAGGGCAGAGAGAGAGGGAGAGAGAGAATCTTAAGCAGGCTCTATGCCCAGTATGGAGCCCAACAGAGGGCTCAATATTAGAATCCTGAGATTATTTTTTTTTTATATTTTATTTATTTATTTGACAGACAGAGACCACAAGTAAGCAGAGAGACAGGCAGAGAGAGGAGGAAGCAGGCTCCCCGCTGAGCAGAGAGCCCGATTCGGGCTGGATCCCAGGACCCTGAGATCATGACTCGAGCCAAAGGCAGCGGCTTAACCCAATGAGCCACCCAGGCGCCCCGAATCCTGAGATTATGACCTGCACCAAAATCTAGAGTCAGAAGCTTAACCAACTGAGCCCCGAGGCTCCCCAGAATTCCTTACATTTTTTATTCTTTTTCTTTGGGAGAAGAATATCTGTGACTTTGTTGCTGTGGTTTCAAGTTTTTATTTAAATTCTAGTTAGTTAACATAGTGTAATATGAGTCTCAGGAGTAGAATTTAGTGATTAATCACTTACGTATAACACCCACTGTTCATCACAAGTACCCTACTTAGTACCCATCTCTCATTTAGCCCATCCCCCTCCCATCTCCCCACCAGCAACCCTCAGTTTGTTCTCTGTAGTTCAGAGTGTGTCAACTGATGAATTATTGAACACTACATCTGTAACTAATGGTGTACTATATGTTAGCTAATTGAATTTAAATTAAAAAAAAAGCTTCTGTCTTATGGCTTGCCTTACACTTTTTATTCTTAAAACCTTCGGTAACATATACTTCTTGTTTCTATTATTCTACTCCCAACATGTTTTCACTTAACATCCTTCCCCCCAACCCAGGCTTAGTGCAACTCTTAAATAGAGAGTATGTCTATGTTAGTCGGGGAAGTCTTCTGAGAAGCAGATGTTAAGATAGAAATAAAAAAAAATAGGGGAAACACTATAAAAGAGAAATGGGAAAGTGCTGTCAGAGTACAATGCAGGTCTCAGCCTGACTGAAGGAGAGAGGGAGGGAATGCTGAGTGAAAGCTCCTCTTCTGCTCTGCAGTTAAAAGTAGGTTCAGCAATGCCATCAGAGTCCTCCAGCCAAAGTCAGCTATCAGAACACAGCTGTTGCCTGTCTTCCAGGACCATGAGTGCCTTCACTGTGTATAGTCATAAGCTGGGAGTAATGTGTGGGGACCTAAGCCTCAGCACAAATACATTGGTATACATCTGAGCACAACACTGTGTCCTTTGATCAATGAGGCCCTATGTAGTTAGAGGATCTTCAAAGCATAACTCCCAATCCCATCCTCCCAATTCTTTTCAGGAGAGGAAAGAGATTTTGAATAGGAGGAAGAAAATGTTGATATCATTTCTCCTTTTACTAAAGTCTCTGCCTAAGCCACTAGCTATTGTTCATAAGTGGTAGATGACTATAGGCTAGGGTTAGGGAATCACCTGTATCAGGTAACAATTAGTGATATTTTCACAGTAAAAATAAAAAAAATAAAGAAAATCATCATCTAAAGCATTTGAAAACGTCCCTGAAATCTTTTCAAAACCCAAATAAATTAATGTCACATATCTCCTCTAATTAAACCTGGATTTTCTAAACTAGCAACATCAAGATAAATAGGAATAATTATTCATTTTTTTTCTGTTTTGCTTAATTATGTGCGCTGTGGATTTGAACCTATTTTTCATTTTAAATGCGCAATGCTTCAGACACATTATGCTTAATATAGGCTTATATGAGTAACCTGGGATGCCAACCATCGCTCATGACATTTATGACACTGCTTCTAGGGGGAAGTAGGTTCCAAGTTCCCAGTGATGAATTTATAAATGAGCTTTTGGGATATAATTTATTTGCAAGTTGGAGGTGTAGATCTTATATCTTTTGATATTTTATATCTTTCACATATCTTTATGTGATCTCTGCAAAATGTTTCCACCTCTGTTATTTGAGACTTCCCCTGCCACTCTGAAGCAAGAAAGTAGGCAATAATTGTCTATTATTTCTTCTTCCTCCAACTGAGATTCATACCTGAGTAACCAGAAACTTCTGCCAAAGCCTGTCTTCTTCATTTTTCTTAATAATCTATTCTGAGGCAAAACTCATTTTTTTGTGATTGAAATCAGAAGAGTGATTAACTTGGAGAGAGGGTACTGACAGGAATGGGACGTCAGGGAGTTTCCTGGGATGCTGGAAAGGTTCTGTAACTTTATTGGTTACACAGATGCATATGAATGTAATGATTGGTCGAACTCTCCATTTAAGAGTTGTGCAGCTTATGTAATTGTAGTTGAATTAATTTTTTTGAAAACTTACCTGTTCCAAATTTCATAAGTAACCCTATAAATTAACTAAAGGTAATGAGTCATTGCTTTTGGTGAGTTAAGTTTATCCCAGCTCTATGATACCTGAATTTTAATCAACATCACTGACTTTACCCCAAGGCACATAATACTGAAGTTGTTGAACAGTTCATGTTACTAGAAAATATACCAGTGGTGAGTAGATAGAGAACACAAGGACCTGCCTATAGGAGCCAGGGTTAGGAAAAAAGTATGGTTGAAGAAAGTTTACATTGGTTCAAATTGGAAAGGTTAAAGAGATTTTAGATAAGATCTTATCATGTTTGAAGTTAGAGACTCATTTCAGAAGCTGATGACTGTGCTCCCAAAAGACATTATGTATATATATGCTTACATATGTATATGTGTGCTTATACATACATATGCCTGTGCATATATGTGGCATCTATATATATGTACCAAGAAAGAATAGAAATTATCTTTTTATTTGTCTGTATGAAGAACAAATTTTCAACAAAAATTTCAAAAGTATTCTTCAAAAACTTCAAAAATTTCAAAAGTATTAATATTAAATTACTTATATAATTATATATAAATCTATCAAAACATTTTTGTATAAATATATATATATATATATATAAACTTTTATCTATAAGAAAAATATATTGGCTTATTCCATAAATTACAGGAGAATATGTCACCAACTGAAAATAATTTGAACTTAATAGCTCAACTATAACCTGAAATTCAACACTTCTATGAATGCACTGATCAGAGAAACACTGAGCATTTTAACACTCTGCTTGACCAAGAGATGTCAGTGTGTCTGATCTTTAGGAAATAAAAAAGAGCTTCCTTTTTCTGACCTATGATAAAAAGTTAAAAACATGTGCATATATTTACAATGTTAATTAAGACATTTTAGACATAACCCAATAAATTAAACAGAAGTACTATGTTTCTCAGGCAAAAGTGGAAGCAAAACGTAAGGGCCTGCACTAGCCATAGATGAAGAACAACCACTAAAGCTATTATGTTTCCCAGCCTTTTCTTTTCTCAACACTCACTAAGCGCATCATTACTAGCTAATGACATGATAAATTTGAATATATGTGTGCATGCATATATAGATACATATTTAGTCCCACCCACCAGAATAAAAGCACAGAAAGGGCAAAGACTATCCTTTGTTCTTCCATCCCTTCCAGCCGCTGGCACAAATACTTGAATATAATAGAAATTTAGTAGTAATGTTCTGCTTGCCTAACTCATCTACTTCCGTCTTGCTGCTGTAACAAATTACTCCACACTTAATTAAAACAACACAAATTTATTATTTCACAGTTTCCATAGGTGGGAAGTGCAGACACTATATGGTTACTCGGAGTTGCATAAGGCCAAAATCAAAGTGCTTCTTTCTGGGAATTCTGAAGATGGATCCTTTATAAACTCATTCAAATTGTTGGCTGCATTTGAGGTCCCCATATCCTTGCTATCTTTTGGCCAGGGGTCATTGTCAGCTTCTAGAGGCTGCCTATAGTTGTTAGTTCATATCCCTCTTTCTCTATCTTCAAAGCCAGCAGCAGAATAATCTTCCTATTTTAAGGTCAGCTGATTGGTAACCTTAATTCCATCTCTAAAGCCCCTTCACAGCAGTACCTAGATTCATATTTTTTAGATAATTAGGGGGTGGGCTTCTTGGACAGACATCTTTAGAATTTAGTCTACCACAGATGTAAAAAACAAAAATGTACACAGACTACTCAAAGTACTTGATTCAGTGGAGCAAAGACAATATAAACAGTAGTTGTGATCACTGACACACATAAACTTTGCCTTGTGGTGGGCATGAAAGTGAAAGTGGGCAGGGAGTTAGTTCCACATTCATTATCCAAATAATTTAAGGTGAGTTCTGGCAAGTTGCCTTGAGCAATGTGACTCAAAGGAAATGCTCTGAGAGTTGTTGCCATATTTTAGAGCAGGTGCAACTAAGATCCTAGAGAAAACAGAGGAGTATTAAGGGAAGCAAATTACAGTGGGGGAGAATATGTGGTCCTGGAACTGCATTTCCACTATTCCTTTTTCTACTCCTTTCTGTTAATATTTCCAAACTAAATAAACATTCCCTGTTTGGAGGGGAAGTTGCAATAAGAAAAAATAGTGAGGCAGAGAGATAAGAATGCTTGGTGGTGGGGTGGAGTATAAACTCCATGAAAAAAATAAAGAAAACAGATTCAAAAATTGGAACAAAAACTAAAAAAATTGATGAGAAAAGGAAGTTAGGCAATCGTGAGTTTAAAACTAGGCACATACTTAAGAGAATTTATGAAACTGAAGTTTGAGATTTTTCTCTATAGGTTAAGAATTATTTTTCTCTATTTTGTGGTCTTGTCCATTAAAAATGTACAGACTATAAAAAATGGTAACCATATCCTGGTATTGGTTAATAGGCTTGTTTTCCTCCAGCTTCATACGGCTCTATGCAATTAACTCTCTCATCAACAGAAGAAACATTAGAGTGGATGCATGAAATCTGGAATGAGTCTACCAAAACTCATGACCAACACAGGGTTATCAGTCTCCTGGATAGGAAACTTGCTCTAGGTATTAGGATAAAGGAAATTATTTTACGGAGACTATGTCATACCGGATACAATAGATTGCAGTGCTAACTTTTAATCTCAGATCTGCATGCGCATATTCTCAATCCTTGGTTTACCGATAGCAATTTCTTTCCAATAGCTGTCATCTAATTTCCCTTGGTAACTCCCCAAATGCCCTACATATTGCCCCACATCTGAAGGTAATATGATACCTGTGCATCCTTAGAATTAGAATCGCTACTCAGACATTCTTTGGAGACATTTCTAATGAGTTTATTATCAATGTTCTTACTGCATATTCCCCTTGTGGGCTTTTACTGACTTTGACCATAAATCTGAATCTCATAACAAATTCATCTTTGAGAAGATCTCCTATCTGCCCTTCCCACAGATTTCACATTGCTTTTCGCCTTTTCCTTTTAATTTGGTGGATTTTACATTCCTCTTTATCTTTAGTCACCTTTAAAGGAACAGAGCAAGAAGTAGGACCTGGAGATACAATGAACATTGCTATCCTCTGGGTCATCACTGAGCGATTTAATGTCAGTCTGTGTGGCTGGGGCCAAGATAACTGATGTCTGTCTCAAAGTCATCCCAGCACTGCTTCTTCTGACAGTCTCAGAACAGCCCCCTCACTTAACAGTCACCAGAGCAAAGGTTTAATGATGGGTTCCAACCCTAGAAGATAGAAGACTGACTGCAGAATTGAAATGTGAAATCCCTGTAGCTCTCACATATTTGTCTTTATACAGAAATTTTGGTTTTCAGTAGAGGGAAGATGCTTCTAAGTTGTCTAGCAGTTTCTAGACAACTTAAAACTAATCAGCCTAATTCTCCTTTTTTTAATTTGAATTACTCCATTGCCTCTTGATTCATCCATCAGTCATAAATTTAAAGGCTATTATGATCCAGATACAGCCAAATATGCTATAAAATCCATCTTTTTTTGTACTATTTTCCTAATGCTTTAATATAAGAAATCTAAAGGTCATTTTTAAATTGCTTTACAACTTTGCCTTTCATTCTAGTAATGTTTTATTCTTTTGTGTGTGTTTACTGTTGGCCCTTAAATATCATTCTCCTGCTCAAAACATTTGGCTTCCCACTGTACCAAGACAATCACAACCACAATGGCAGCTTTCCTCTTTGGTCTAGCTTCTAAAACTTCTAAAACTAGCTTCTAAAACTTCTACCTAACCAGTTCATCCAGGTTTGAAGAAACAATCTTTCTCCAAAATCTTCTGCTCTGACTAATTTGCACCATTTATTGAAGGCCCATTTTATATTATAATATATTGAGAGCCAGGGAGGTAGCTTAGGTAAGGTACCATGGATAAATGGCATGGGTTCAGTCTCTCTAACTGGGTTAGCTCTTTTTAAGGACATTCATAATCATTAGATTTTTAAAATAAACTTCATTTCTAAAAGCAGTTTTAGTCTTACAGAAGAACTGAGCAGAAAGTGTAGGGAGTTCCTATATACCCGCTCAGATCTTCTGGCCAAATTAAGCCTTCCAGCTTCCAGATTATTATCCCTGGTTCAGATCATTTTTATCACTCCTTATTCTTTTATCCGAAAAGAAATCTAACTCACATAAACATCTTATAAAAACTGTTCATAATAAACAAGGCCTTAATTTTCATAAAATAAATCATTTATTTTTACTGCTAGAATGGTGTATGTTGTTTGACTCTATATATTTTTTAAGATTTTATTTATTTATTTGACAGAGAGATAGAGAACACAAGTAGGCAGAGCAGCAGGCAGAGAGAGAGGGAGAAGCAGATTCCCTAATGAGCAGGAAGCCCGATGTGGGGCTTGATCTCAGGACGCTGGGCTCATGACCTGAGCCAAAGGCAGACACTTAAGTGACTAAGCCACCCAGGCACCCGTTGGACTCTATGAGTTTGCAGGGCTAATGAGGGCTCCTTATGTTGGTTAGTTCCTCCTGTTTATAATGCTAAGATTTATGATAAGCCATGTGAGACACTGTCATATCATTTCCAGCCTTGGTAAGCCTAAATGTTAGGCTTTTAAAGGTGTGGTTGAGTCAAAACTTTAACCCAACAAATATTCTTATTATATCATTTTTATTTTTTAATTAAAGAAGTTTCCTTATTAATGTAACTGTGTCATTTCCGACGTTCTGAGGAAGAAGACAGGACACCAAAGGGTACAAGGCAAGCAAGAGATTTACTGAAGGAAACAGAATGCCTATAAAGAAGAAGGGGTGAAGGAGTACATTGGAAGAGAGTTCAGATCATGAAATAGGTCTGACACCACTGGAAAAAAGGAAGGGAATGTAGGTTTATGGAGGAAAGTCCTCATATCACAACACAGTTCCAAGAAAATTTCAGCCAGGCTGACAGGGAATTTCCAAGCCAAAGTTACTTGTTAGAGGAATCTCACATGGGGCAATAACCTGATTCTATTCCTTCAGTCACTGGCTGGAAGCATGTTCTCATGATCCACAGTGGATCTGGAGACAGAGCAGCCTGTCAATGAGCTATGCAACCCACAACGTGTTCACTTGAACTTCAAGATTACCACAGTAATTCAGCAAAAAATTCCAAATAGTACAATTATATAAAGGACATACAAATGCATACTATTTTTGATACATTTTTACCTTCTCAATTGTCATTCGTTTTCCTTTTTATTCTTTAACTCCACCTTACTTTTCTGTCAAGTTTGATTAGAATTAAATCATCCTAACTCTCCCAAAGATCTATTACTATTATCTTTCTTACATTCATATAGTGAAATCAAATGTAACACATCTCAGTAGTAGCAGGAATAGGATAATGCATATATTATGGAATAACTCTATCTGGAAGAGTTTTGTGTAAATAGCTGTTTTAAATTAAAACATTTTAAATATCATTCAACTGAGAAAAAATTTTAAATAGAAAATATAAAATTCATTTTATAAAGTAAGAGCTCTTTTTATAACATAAACACATCCCCCCAGCACTTATTTTTCACAATCGGAAGTTGCATTTAGCTGTGTTTTCTTTTCCATATGCCAAATGAATACATATAATGTGTCAGTACTTTGTTTATATAGCCTAAAAAGACAATGGTTAAAAAAAAAAAAGGCAAACAAAAGGGCCTATTATCTTTTTTCCTCTGGCTTATGTCCTTTTTTGCTCTTCACTCCAAATTCATTAGGACTAGATCTGTGGTTACTATCCTCTGCCATTTTTCTTATTCTTTTCACTGTTAACATGTACTCCACCTTGAACCCACACCTTATTTCAACAAGAAATATCAAAGAGAATACAATTGATATTTGCCATAATTTCAGGCTGATCAGAATATTTCATGAAATATTAATAAATTTACAGAACTTCTAATATTACAAGTTATTCCTCTCCAAAAGAGGACCTGGAGGGACGCCTGGGTGGCTCAGTTGGTTAAGCGACTGCCTTCGGCTCAGGTCATGATCCCAGTGTCCTGGGATCGAGTCCCACATCGGGCTCCTTGCTCGGCAGGGAGCCTGCTTCTCCCTCTGCCTCTGTCTGCCTGTGCTCGCTCGCTCTCTCTCCCTCTGTCTCTGACAAATAAATAAATAAAATCTTAAAAAAAATTTAAAAAAAAAAAAGAGGACCTGGAAAACTTATCTCACCTGTCTCCTTTGACATTATAGCACAGGCAGGTGATCTGGGCTCTACTCATCAGGCTTAACCTTTTTTTTTTTTTTTTTAAGATTTTATTTATTTATTTGACAGAGAGAAAGAAAGATCACAAGTAGGCAGAGAGAGAGAGAAGGGGAAGCAGGCTCCCTGCTGAGCAGAGAGCCTGAGTGGGGCTCGATCTCAGGACCCTGGGATCATGACTGAGCCACCCAGGTGCCCCTCATCAGGCTTAACCTTAAGACAGAAGTGAACAGCTTGAGGTAGTAAGCACTTATTGGGGGTGGCAGGCATCAGGGAGACTTTGCTTACAAATGTGGTAGAGATATCTGACTTTGAGTCTGGCAATATTTGTAAGGTTTAATTGCTGGAATAAAAGTGACATTGTGTGATTATGACGGTAATGTCCTAAGAGCTTCATGAATTAAGAGAACTCAACATTTTTTAAAAGAATATTTATTTATTTATTTATTGTTGTGTTATGTTAGTCACTATACAGTAGTACATCATTAATTTTTTTTTAAAGATTTTATTTATTTATTTGACAGAGATCACAAGTAGGCAGAGAGGCAGGCAGAGAGAGAGAGGTGGACTCGACTGACGCGGGGCTCAATCCCAGGACCCTAGGATCATGACCTGAGCCGATGGCAGAGGCTTAACCCACTGAGCCACCCAGGCACCCCACATCATTAATTTTTGATGTAGTGTTCCATGATTCATTGTTTGCATATAACACCCAGAGTTCCATGCAACCCTCCGTAATACCCATCACCAGGCTCACCCATCCTCCCAAAGTGAAATAAGTAAAAAAGAAAAAGTCAATTATATGGTTTCATTTATTTGTGGAACATAAGGAATAGCATGGAGAACTCAGCATTTTTATACTATTCCCGCTCTTCAGTTTGTTTGGTGAATTATTATCCCCAGAAACTCTTCTAGAACCTCTTTATCCAGCCCTCCCAAAATCCTAGTAGCTGTCTAACATGGTTTTATTAAACTATTTTTAAAGTTTAATCAGCCACTATTGGATTGTGTTCACAAAAGGTAGAATTTACTCTAGTTTCTGATTCACTGAAGATGTCTTCAACTTATTGACACCATGTTTCAATTCTCTGGCCATCTCAATTTGTTATTGTTGTGAGCTTTGTGAAGATTTCTTTTTCATACATCCTAAAGCCTAGAACTTCATGAAAATATGTGCACTGAAAGACCAGTATATGAATGCATATATAGCTTATTTTAAATAGCTCTAAATTAGAAAAAAAAAATCCAAGTATTCATCGACTACAAAATGGATAAACAATAGTACATTAATGTGATGGAATATTACTTAGCAATAAAAAGGAAAATTATTAAATTACTGGCACAAAAGACTATCTACTGTTTGATTCCATTTCTTCTGCACTCTGGAAAATGTAAATTTGTAGAAATATAAAGTAGATGAATGGTTTTCAAGGGCAAAAGATGAAGGCAGGGGATTAACTTCAAAGGAGCCTGAGGGAAATTTTTGTGATGATGAAATGTTTATCTTGATTATGCTGCTGATTATACAAATGTCTATATTTTTCAAAATGCATAACTGTAAATTAAAGTTTAAACTTTATTATATGTAAATTCTACCTCTATAAACCTAAAGGAGGATATAAAAAGCTGCTATGAGGTACAAATATTAGAAATAGTAAGTTAAAAACAATAGATATTACCAGAGATAAAAAGGAATATTTTATAATGATAAAAGGACCAATCCATCCAACAGCCATTATAATTCACTGTATGTGCCTAATAATAGAGCTTCAAAACACCTGAAGAAAAGACACATGGAAATGATAAAACTGAAAGGAGAAAGAAACAAAGTCACAATCATAGTTGGAATTTCAACACTCCTCTCTCAACATTTAATAGAAAAAGTAGATAAAAATAATAAGTATATAGGATGTTTGAACACTGATATCAACCAAATTATCTAACATTCAAAGAACATTATTATACTCAGAGCAGCAGAATACACTATTTTTCAAGTACACCTGGAGAATTCACTAACATAAATTCTGGCCATAAAATTAGTCAATATATTTAACAGAATAGAAATAATCTGAAGTGTATTCTCTCTCTAGAATTAAACTAAATTAGAAATTCTTAACACAGAAATCTGGAAAATTCCCAAACATTTGGATATTAAATAACATGCCTCTAATGACATAAGAAGAAGGAAGAAATCACAAGGGAAGTCAGAAAACTTTGGATTTTCTGAGATTAAATTTCTGGGATAAAGGATTTATAATGGAAAAAGAAAAGTGGTTTTACATGAATGACTTATGTTTCTACTTTCAAAACTAGGAAGGGCAATGTATAAAGTCAGCATAAAGAAAGAAATATAAAGATGATGGCAGAAATTAATAAAATAGAAAAAAAAAACCAGAAAAATATAAAACCCACTAAGATTGAATCATAATAAAATAGAAAATCTGAACAGACTGATTATTAGGAAGGAGATTTAATTAACAATCAAAACCTCCCAATAAACAGAAGTCTAGGATCAGGTTTCTCTGGTGAATTCCACCAAACATGTAAAGAAGAACAAATACCAATCCTCTTAAACCCTTCCAAAAAAATAGTAGAAAAGGAAACTTTTTCCAAACTCAATTTATTGGCAAGCATTACCCTGATATCATACAAGGATGCCACAAGAAAAAAAATTGCAGTCCAGTATCTTTGATGAACATAGTGCAAAAATCTTCAACAAAATATTAGCAAACTAAATTCAACAATACATGAAGAAAATCATACACCATGATCAAGTGGGATTTATTCAACAGATGCAAGGATGGTTCAACTCTACCTATCAGTCAATATGATATAGTACATTAATAAATGAAAGATAAAAGTCATAATCTAAACAGATACAGAAGAGGCACTTGACAAATTTAACATGTATTTATGATAAAAATTCTCAACAAAGCTGATATAGAGGGAACTTACCTTAACACAACAAAGGCCATATATGACAAGCCCACATCTAACATATTCTATTGACAAGCTGAAAACTTTTCCTCTAAGATCAGGAGCAAGACAAGAATGTTCACCATCACCACTCTTATTCAACATAGTACTGGAAGTCCTAGCCAGAACAATTCATCAATAAAAAGAAATAAAAGGCATCCAAATTGGAAAGGAAGAAGTAAAGCTAACTATTTCCAGTTGACATGGTATCATATACAGAAAAACCTAAAGACTCCATCAAAAAACTGTTCAAACTAATAAACATATTCAGTAAAGTTGAAGGATACAAATTCTATACCCCAAAATCTGTTGTGTTTCTGGACAGTAATAATAAACTATTAGATAGAGAAATTTAAAATTATTAATAATTTAAGATAATCCCATTTACAATTGCATCAAAAAGAACAAAATACCCAGGAATAAACTTAATCAAGGCCTGCATATACCTGTGTATTAAAAATACAAGACATTAATGAAATAAATTATAGAAAATAAACACAAATAGAAAGACATTACATACTCTTGGATTGTAAGAATTAATATTGTTAAAATGTCCATAATATCCAAAGCAATATTCAATGTAAGACTGAATATTGATTCAAGATTCAATGTAATTCCTATCAGAATTCCAATGACATTTTTCACACATACAGAATAGACAATCCTAAAATTTGTATGAAACTACAAAAGACAATAGCCAAAGCAATCTTGAGAAAGAACAAAGCTGAAAGTATCACACTCTCTGATTTCAAATTATATTACAAAGTCATAGTAATTAAAAAACTATGGTATTGGCATAAAAACAGACAAGTGGATGAATAACAGAGAGCCCCCAAATAAACCCACACATATATGATCAATTAATTTATGACAAAGGAGCCAAGAACATATAATGGGGAAAGATCATCTCTTCAATAAATGGTGTAGAGAAAAATGGACAGCCACATGTAAAAGGATGAAACTGGACCACTATTTTAAAGCATACACAAAAATGAACTCAAAATGGGTTGAAGACTTGAATGTATGGTTTCTTCCTGAAGAAACCATAGGAGGTAAGAATGTATGGTTTCTTCCTAGAAGAAACCATAGGAGGTAAGATCCTTGGGGCGCCTGGGTGGCTCAGTCGGCTAAGCATCTACCTTCAGCTCAGGTCATGATCCCAGAGTCCTGGGATCATGCCCCACATCAGGCTCCCAGCTCAGCGGGAGCCTGCTTCTCCCTCTCCCTCTCCCTCTGCCTGCCATTCTCCCATTCAAGTGGACTCACTTGAGCTCTCTCTCTCAAATAAATAAAATCCTTAAAAAAAAAAAAAAGATCCTTGAGATAATTCTTGGCAATGATATTTTTAATCTGACACCAAAAGTAAAGGCAACAAAAGCAAAAAAACAAAACAAAACAAAAACCAAACAAACAAACAAAAAAAGCAAGTGGAACTATATCAAACTGAAAGTCTTTGGACAGCATAAGAAACAATCAACAAAAATACAACCTACTGAATGGGAGAAAATAGTTATAAACCATATACTTGATAAAGGGTAATATTATGCAGAATATATAAAGAACTCATATCAGTCAATAGCAAAAACAAAAATAAAAACACTCAAAGAATCCTGCTAAATTGCAGAAGAAACTGAATATAACATTTTCCCAAAGAAGACATACAGCTGACCAATAGGTACATGAAAAGATGCTCAACATCACTAATCATCAGGGAAATGCAAATCAAAACCACAAAGAGATATCACTTCGCATCTGTTAGAATGGCTATTATCAAAAAAGTCATAAAATAACAAGTGATGGTAAGAATGTGGAGAAAAGAGAAAACTTGCTCAGTGTTGGTGGGAAGGTAACTGGTTCAGCCACTAGAGAAAACAGTATGGGTTTCTTCCAAAATTTAAAAATAGAATTACTATATAACCCAGCAATTCTACTTCTGGGTTTTTAATGAAAGAAAATAAAAACACCAACTTGCAAATAAGAAGACCCTCATGTTCACTGCAGGATTATTTACAATAACCAAAACATGAACATAACTAAAGTGTCTACCGGAGGATGAACACATCATAAAACTACGGTACACACATGCACACATACACACACACGCACACACTGAAATATTATTCAGCCATAAAAATAATGAAATTTTGCCATTTGTGAAACATGGATGAACCTTGAGGACATTATACTAAATGAAATGAGTCAGACAGTGAAAGACAAGTACCATATGATCTATTTTATATATTAAATCTAAAAAAATGCAAAACCAAAAATAAAAACAAGCTCATAGATACAGAGAACAGATAGACCCTTGCCAAAGATATGCAGTAGGGGGTGGAAGAAATGGATAAACTGTTCTTATTTTTGTTTATAGTTTAAATTAAATTTTTAAAAGAATAACCAGAATACTCTGATAATATTGAAAGAAATTGAATTTCTAGTTCAAAACCTTGCCACAAAGAAAACTCTGGGCTCAAATAGCTTTGCTGATGATTTTACAAAACTCTGAAGGGAGATATAATACGAAGTCTATACATATGTTTATATAAAATAAGATAGATTACTTCCCAACTCATTTAAGAACATCATCCTGGTACCAAAACAATAAAGCTAAGTTACAAAGCCTAAAATGATATCCTTCATAATCAAAGATAGAAAAACGTATCTTTAGCAAATCAAATTCAGTAATATATAAAAAGAATAATGCCCAAGTGGAGTCTATCTTATACATGCCAGGTTGCTTTAATATTAAAAAAATTAAAAATACAAAAATGTGCCCTCATTATTAATGAATAAAAGAGAAAATTTACATTATCATCTCAATAGATGTACAACTATTCATGAAAATAGCTCTCAGTAGAAAAAATAGCTCTCAGGATATTAGAAATATTAATTTCATAAAGAATAGCTATAAAATACCTACAACTAACATCATTCTTAATGCTACAAAGTTGAGTGATTTCCCCCTATGGTCAGTAACAAGGCAACTTGTATCCAACATTGTATTGCAGGTCCAATCCAGTGTAAAAAGGCACGAAATAAAACTAGATTAGTGGAGTTTAGAAAGAAAGAAGTAAAACTAGCTATGCCTACACAAATGCAGATGGTCCTTCCCCAGTCTCCAAAAGCCTATAGAAATGAATAAATTAATACATCAAATTGCATGTGTAAAGTCAATCTACTAAAATCAATTAAATCTTTATACACTAATAACAATTATAAATTGATTTAAAATTTTACATCGTTTAAAATAGTACCAAAAATATGAAATATTTGGTGATAAAATTAACAAGACACGTGCAAGATCTATGTGTTGACACCTACAAATAATTGCTGAAATAAGACCTAACTAAGGAGGGACATATATCAGGCCCATGGATTCAATAACATTATACTGTTATTTCTCAGCAAACTTACTATAGATGCAAAATAATCTCAAAATTTCAGTAATTTACAAATTACATTACATATTACATATTATTATGCAAAATAAACTCGTAATTTCAATCATTTAAATAAACTGACTAGCTGATTTTAAAATTTATATGGAGGGGCGCCTGGGTGGCTCAGTGGGTTAAAGCCTCTGCCTTCGGCTCAGGTCACAATCTCAGGGTCCTGGGATCGAGCCCCGCATCAGGCTCTCTGCTCAGCAGGGAGCCTGCTTCCGCCTCTCTCTCTCTGCCTGCCTCTCTGCCTACTTTGATCTCTGTCTGTCAAATAAATAAAATCTTTTTAAAAATAAAATAAAATAAAATTTATATGGAAATGCACTGGACCTAGACTAATCAAAATAATTTTGAAAAGAAGAACAAAATTGGAAAATACATCTGCCTGATATCAAGACTAGTATAAAGCACAGTAATGAAGGCAGTGTTACATTTACATACATATAGACGTATAGGCTAATGGTAGAGAAAACAGAGTCCAGAAGTAGACATACACATATATGGTCAGTTGATTTTTCAGGAAAGGTATCAAGGTGTTTCACTGTGAAGAATTTGGTCTTTTCAACACATGATGAATAACTATATGCCAAATAATTAAATAAATAAACCTTGTCTCTAACCTTACACCATACACAGAGAGTAATTTGAAATTAATTATAAACCTAAATGTGAGAGCTAAAAGCTATAAATCTTACAGAAGAAAATATAGGAAATAGTCTTTGTGACTTTGGGATAAGCAAAGTTTTCCTAGATAAGATAGAAAGAGGGTGAATGATAAGATTAAATTTTACTTCATTAAGTGCGATAACTTCTGTTTTTCAAAAGACACTGTTAAGAAAATAAAAAGGCACACAACAGTCTGGGAAAATATTTGCAAAACTTCTATCTCATTAAATGTTTGTGTCTAGAATATATAAAGTATCTTACAACTCAATCATAGCAACACAAAATCAAATGAAGAATGGGCCAAAGATTTAAAGAGATACTTCATCAAATATGACATATAGATCATTCCTCATCATTCCTCACTGAATATATGCAAATAACAGACATAATGAGAGACTACTGTATAGCCACTATAATAGCTCAAATTAGAAAGACTGATATTTCCAAATGTTGGCAAGAAATTGAACTTGAACACTCATATATTGCTTGAGGGGATCCAAGACAGTATATCCATTTTGAAAAACAGTTGTAGTTTCTTATAAACTTATATTTCCCTAACAATTCCCTTTCCAAATACTGACATAAGAAAAAGGAAGACACAAATCCCTACTAAAACGTGTACATGACCGTTCAAAGGCACTTTACCCATAATAGCCAAAAAGTGAAAACAACACAAATGTCCATCATCTGGTTGAGGGATAAATGGGGTATACCCATACAAAAACTATTACTCATCAATAGAAAGAAACCAATACAGAAAACAAGATGGATAAATCTCAAAAAAAAAAAAAAAAAGGCTGTAAATTGTGTACCACCCTTTATGTGAAATTCTTAAAAAGGACAAGCTGTAGTGACAGGAACAAATCACCATTATTATCCAGAGGCCAGGAACAAGAAGGGATCAACTGCAAGGGGTTGTATGGGAAATTTTATGTCATAATAGAATGTTCTTTTTTGTGATTGTACATGATTGTACACATTTGATCAACTCATAAAACTGTACAGTTTAATTTGGTAAATTTTATTGTATGGAAATTATATCTCAATAAAGGTGTTTAGAAAAATATGAATATTTTAGTACTAAACTCTTTAAATATGTTCTTTGAACTGTCACCCATCAATAACATGCTAGACGCTGTTGTTTGTAAGCCAGCGACAGATTGTTTCTTCTAATTTATTGGCCTAGAAATAAGCTTAGATGTTGGATATGAAGTCAGTCTTTTTTTTTTTTTAATTCTTTAGGGCTATGTTCTCGCCCCTTAAAGGACAAATATGTTAGAACAAAAGTATTTTTGTTCACTGTCTCTGTCTCTGCCTCTCTCCCTCTCTTGGCTTTATAGCTGATGTGCAAAAGAACTGCACATATTTAATGTATACAATTTGCTGAATTTGTACATAAGCATGCACCCATGATACCATTGTCACAATCAAGGTAAAAATATCTATCATAATAAAGACATCCATTACCTCCAAAAGTTTCCTTATGAGTCTTTGCTTTTTTTCTTTTCTTTTCTTTTTCTTAATCATTTCTTAAGATCACCCAAAGGGCTGCTAAATGGTGCTGCTCCTTCTGCAGTCACTTAACGACCTCTTTTGTCTACAGATGCCCATCCACTCTTCTTGTCTCTTTTCTGTATGCGAGTACACCTCTCTTTCTATTTCTACACTTTTTAAAACAAAGCGCCTCCATCTGGAGGTTCATCAGGGACTCTTTTCTGTCTCTTGCTGATTCCAAGCCTCCAATTTACAATGACAAAAACACCGAAGAGAACTCCAGCAGAATAAAGTTCTGGGTAGGGAAAACTCTCTGAGTCATTCTTCACTGTGTGCCACTCAGCCTTCTCTTTGCCTTTCTCCACCAAATTACTGCACTCCATTCAGTGCTTTCCCAACTGAGTCTTGTGTCAGCAACTTTCTGCAGCTGCAAGAGCAGCTGCTGCTTCCACCTCCCTTTCCTCACTCGTGGCTGTCATCTTGTCCAGCCCAGAAAATCTATCCAGCGGGCCAACAGAAAAGGAAAAAATAAAGAGCCGATAGTGTTACACACACAATTTTTCTAAAGTTTCTGTCCTTGCCTCAATGTGATGAAGTTCTAGAAACTGTAAGAATGACTTCAGATGTCTTTAAGGAGAAATGCTTCAAAGGGGATATTTTCTCAATGGGGGTGACATTTCTAACAATAGATGCTTGCAAAATACATTTACTTACATGGAATCATTTTGTCTTCCAAATGCACCATGGAGCAGATGGCACCACTGCCTTTATATGGACAAGTAAACTACAGTATTAACAGGATTAAGTGACATGCAATACATATTAAACCTAGACATTAAATGCTATCCTGCCATGTTCACCTAGCCGCTTACATCACCTTTGGCCATGGTTGGAAAGAGTCACAAAGTCTCAGTCTGAACTGTGTTTAGAAGTCCCACAGATATCCCAAAGCTTTATTCCTTAGAACAAGCTTTTTTAGTTCTGAGATTTCCATTTCCAAGAGTTCAGGGGTTTTGAAGAACAAAAATCATGCTGGGATATGGTTTCAAATGATTGAGAACCCCAGGGGAAAAGGTAATTTCTGCCATCATTTGTAGTCTCCTGCTCGACAGTGATCTTCTTTCACTGGTTTCCCAGGTTGACCTATTTAACCTTGTGTTTCTCTTTCAGCCTCTTTGGGAAAACCCCAAATCACATTGTGCAGATCCAAATTTTCTCTAGACCAAGATTCTGCCCCCCACAGAATAATACCGAAACATGATCATCCTCCATTATATCATTTTGAAAATTTAAATATATCGTCAAATATATTTAGCTTTCCCAAAATGTGTGTGTGTGTGTGTGTGTGTGTGTGTGTGTGTGTGTGTCTGTGTGTGTGTGTGTTTATATATTTACCAATAAGAGGTCTGGTCTAATCAGAAAACTGGGGTCTGAGTGCCAGTTCAGCTGTTTGCAGATTAGGGTAATGACAGATAAGACAATTAGCATTTCTAAACCTCGTTTCAATTTCCTTACCTAATAAGGTCAGTAAAATGATACCAGATCTACATATCTCACAGGGCTCATAAAATCATGTAAGTTAATTTATATATAACTACTTTGAAAGCCATTAAGAATTATGCAGACGTAAGGTAGGATTATTAGTAATGATAGTACCTTGAGAAAGTGTTATTTTTTATTCTACCTACTTTTTTCCAGAGGCCTTCTATATAGAGACAGGACAAATGCCTTGGATTGACACGGCATGGTTCTTATCCTAAATTTGCCTCTGTAGGCCTCCCTGGAGGCCTCTGAGAGCTACTCATATTCCTAGTTACTGTATCAACTTTTGTCCTATCTCCTTTCTGCCTTCATTGCTCCAGACCAAAGGACAGACTCTACGTAAGCTCTCCTCACATCATTCCCAGACCTCACTTTTCACATCTTCACCTTTCTTGCCCCAGTTGCTTTTACCATGTCAGACTTAAAGACTCCACCCAGATTCTCTGAGCTCAACTATCACTTTTGCTCTTCCCCCTTAGTGTCCTCTCTTATATGCCTACTTGGCCCCTGCATTCCCTCTGACAGGGAAGTGATGGATTCAGCATTTTTCCTGCACCTATATTAAAGACAAAACAGGTCCATATTTCTCATGAGCCAATTATATATAAACAATAAGGACTATTTCTAATTCTTTTCTGTTTCACAAGTTGGCAGGCAGGTAATGACTCCAAATGGTACGAACACCTAGCCATGGCTAAAAATTCACAGGAAATTTTCAAGCACATGTGTTTTCTTTGACATTTTCCACCCCATCCTTAGTAGAATATCATAACTAATACTCTAGCTAACTGGGATAGATTTGAGGGTGAGATATAATTATATTGTTTTCCATACTAACCTCATCAGTGTTGTTTTCTACAATTAGGTTTCTAGTTCTAACTGAGCAGATTTCAGATTAACGTTCTGCCACAACCATGCCTCAAATCTGCAGTCAGATGGCTGTTGATAAATCACATGACCCAACAACAGCAATGCTACCAGTTTCTAGACTTTGCAACGGCCAGAAATCATCTTTCATTTGGTTAGCTCAGACCAGCAGTCCCACCACCAGCTTTCAAGAAGCTGTGTTGACAGGTGAACAAGGAGATTTACTGACCTGGCAACTGGTGGCACCATCTCCAAGGCAAAGTGGATGTAAGTAATCTTCATCTCTCATTTAATTGTTATAAAATATTTGCCCTTGAATACTACCCACAAAGTGTGTGTTAGGCTGATTCCTCCCCACCCCTCAACACACAATACTAGTACTTAAAATAGAGAAAGACATAAAGTATGATTTATCTGTCCTAAAAGACCCTTAATGGATAGCACCTTGGCAACCTACTTCAGCACTAATTTCAAGTTTTGGACTCAAGCATTAATGAAGAAAACCACTAAGTAGTCTGATCAGTTCCTTAACTTCTTTCCCTTGTTATTTGAAAAACCATGATAACAGAACTTTGTGAAAGTTAATGTGTGATTATTCTTATTAAAGTGTTTAATATTTTGAAAATCTATAGAGCTTGACTTCATATTGAATAGAATTTCCTTCAAGAAGAATTCAGTCCTTACATTTATAGACCTACCAAATTTTAAATTTAAATTGACAAGTTGACATATACAAGTTAAGGATTTTAATATTTAAGAGGAAAAATGAAATCAGTGGATAGTCCATCACTTTGTGCTAAACATATACAAAAATACATGTTCTTGCTCTCCTCTTACTGGTATTTAATTTTCATGTATCTCTTATCTTAATCACTATAGCATAGGCTTGAATTTATGTAAATTATTACTATAAACTGTCTTCTTCATGGTGATTTTCATATTTCAAGGATTAATTAGCTGTACTATAGGGAAACTTTAATGTTTAATTAATAGGAGAAATTTAAGTGGTCTTAATTGGATAAAGATAGTTTTTTCTTCTCCTAAAAGTTTATTGAGAGTACAGAGGTTTAAAAGAAAATGAAAATGCTTTATAGTACATTTGGCTGTCAGAAATGATTTGACTTTGTTGTTGTTTTGGTAAGTGTTGCAAAGCATAAGCCTACTACTGTAAGTAGATGATGAATAGGAAAGGCCAACATTCCCTGACATTTATGTAAGTGTGCTCAAAGATTTCCTCCTTGCAGCCTAAATGGGTCACTGGCATATAAGTCTCCTTTACCACCATCTTCCAACCACAGGTTTTTCTTAATAGCCTCCTAAACTTTTTAATCCCTTTTTAACTATCCTTATCTAGCATAACAGCAATGTAAGCAATTCTCTTGCTCAATATCTTGCCCTACTATTAACAGAAAGTTCTGGATGTCTTGGAATCATCAGGACTAATCACAATTAGAATTCCAGGAGTGACTTGTGGTGTAATCAGTCAGGGAAAAACTTAACAATAAACTAGAGATGATAAGGCATCAAAGTAAGATTTCAGGGTATATACTGGACACAAATGTTAGTTTCTTAGAAGTGAAAAGATGTCCTTTGCCCTAGTAGATAAAAAAAAAAAAAAGTCATTAACCACTCTTTCTTCCACATTATCCCCAGATGATTTTGTGGAGTTTAAGAGAATTATTTTGTTTTGGTTGACTGGGCTACTTGAAAGCAAGTGAAGAATAACGAAGACTGAAAAACATACCAAATTTAGACAAACTATCTTAAACCTCACCTTGACCTTTAGTGAAAACAGAATACCTTGAGCTTCTGTGTGCTTAAGAGGCATAATCAAAAGCACTTAGAACCATGCATAGGCCACAGAATGCTCTTTGGGTATTCAAAATAGTACTGTTGTTTTTAACGTTACATATATCTATTCCAGATGAGGATGCCTTGTAACTGTACACCTCTTTGTTTGAAACCACAATGACAGACAAAATGCTTCTTTCTATCATAAAAAAAATCTGTATTTAGGGGCACCTGGATGGCTCAGTGGGTTAAAGCCTCTGCCTATGGCTCAGGTCCTGATCCCAGGGTTCTGGGATCGAGCCCTGCATCGGGCTCTCTGCTCAGCAGGGAGTCTGCTTCCTCCTCTCTCTCTCTGCCTGCCTTTCTGCCTACTTGTGATCTCTGTCTGTCTAATAAATAAATAAAATCTTTTAAAAAATCTATATTGAATACAAATTAAAATAATATCATTTACCAAATAAATTGTGAACTACGAATCCAGAGGTTTGATGGGATGAACACTAGTGGGAAAGTGTTCAAGTTATGGCTGAAAGTGGGAAAAGAGAGTCACTCAGGGAAAGGGAAGGATATCAATAAAAAATTTCAGAAAGAGGAAGACAGCTAGGACCCTTCCTAACATAGAGTTAATTCCTGACACATGATAAAGTCATCAGACAGCCAAATCTTCATACCTACCTAAACACACACACACACACACACTCTCTCTCTCTCCTTCTATCCCTCTCTCTCTTTTCAAATATAGTGAGTGCATGGGTCACACTTATCCCAAAATATAGTTTTTTTGTTTGTTTGTTTGTTTGTTTTTAAGGAGAGAGCGAGAGAGGGGCACCTGGGTGGCTCAGTGGGTTAAGCCTCTGTCTTCGGCTCAGGTCATGATCTCAGGGTCATGGGATCAAGCCCACATCTGACTCTCTGCTCAGCAGGGGAGCCTGCTTCTCTTCCTTTCTCTCTGCCTGCCTCTCTGCCTACTTGTGATCTCTCTCTCTGCCAAATAAATAAATAAAATTAAAAAAAAAGAAAAAAGAGAGAGAGCAAGCAAGAGAGAGAGAGCACACATATGTGACCTGGGGGGAGAGGTAGAGGGATAGAAAGTGAGGGAGACAGACTCTTAAGCAGACTCCCTGCTAAGCTCAGAGCCCCACACAAGGCTCCGTCCCAGTACCTTGAGATCAGGACCTGAGCCAAAAATCAAGAGTGGGATGTTCTACTGACTGAGTCACTCAGGCATCCCTAAAATAGAGTTCTTTATATTTGTTGATGCATTTTATTATTCTGAACAGACATCATATTTCCTCATGCACCTTGACAGTAAAAATGCTATTTTATACTTTTCACTTATTACATTATTACATCTTTTTATGTAATCAAAGCAATTGATACCAATTCCTTTGGTTTTCACATTTGCTTTATGGGTTGCCTAAGTGTATTTTTTTTTTCTAGATCTTCAAATACTGTCTAAAGTATTAAGAAGTAAATTTCACTTCAGAAAATGGTATCATTGCTACCTTTTTTGTACTGTGTTAACATGGCTAATCTGGAAGAACATTTCTCAGAATTCTCTTCCTTGTGTGGTTCTAGATTAGGACTGACCACAAGGAAGCTTGCATAAGATTTGGAAGGCAGTGATGTGAACTCTGCGTAGTGTTCAGCTGCCACCACAGCATATGCCCATTTGTTGCTCATATGCTAGTTCCCTTTCTTGGTTGGTATAGGGTAGCAGTTGGGCCTACAGTTCTCCTATCTCCCATCGTGTCCCCTCCTCAGTCTCTCCAACTGGCTGGGCCAGTTGCATGTTTAGTTCCTCAGAGAGGGCTCTAGTTCCTTCTGTGGTCACCCACATTGTTAAGGTTAGAGGTGATGATACAGAGATGTGGGTTCCAGTTTATCCACACGAGTTCCAATCTATCTTCACAAATTCTAGTCTTCCCTCATTCTTCCCCACTTCATGTTCAGTTTGTGTGCGTGTGTGTATGTGTGTGTGTGTGTGTGTATGTGTGTGCCAGCCAGCTGGTCCTACTGAAATACAGAGATGGTAGGACCATAA
This sequence comes from Lontra canadensis, assembly GCF_010015895.1. Taxonomy (NCBI): domain Eukaryota; kingdom Metazoa; phylum Chordata; class Mammalia; order Carnivora; family Mustelidae; genus Lontra; species Lontra canadensis. The sequence continues at coordinate 17,845,257 of NW_022631000.1, forward strand.
CCAGATGCATAGGCCTTCCACAAATAGCCTTCCATAAACATCTTCACAAATACCCACAATTATGTCCATTCTTATCCCTTATTTCATTTCACTCAGAGTAGTGTTATGTTTCCCTGATTCAACCCTAATTGACACAAGTGTCTTCTCTTTACTCCATGTTGGAATGAAAGCTCTTTTATTCCCCTCCACACTTTACTTCCTTCAAAGAATAAATGGATTCCATAAATGTGTGTGTGGATCCAAATTTTAAAAGGTAAATGTCAATGGAAATAATAATAAGCATAAACACCACTGTAATAGTGAAAATTTGTTGAAATAAATGAAGTCTTACATTTTAGTTAAAAAAAAACAACCAGTCGTATGAGAAACATGGAATTTCCTAGAATAAGGTAATATTAGAACTAGTAGATATCCTAAAAATCATTAAATCCTAACTTTCCATTTTACAGTTGAAGAAACAGAATCAGATACTTGTCTAAAATCACAAAATAAAGTAGTAACAAAACTGGGAGTAAAGTGTAACCCAGTTAAATTTCCTTTCCCTTCATACTTTTTTAATTCTTGAATTAGTATCAGTTTATGTGAAAAACCATAGAGGGGTTTTATTTATTGTGACTCATGCAAATTTATTATGATTCAAAGGGTAACCAGGCTATCAAAAATACTGTAATAAGAGGCTATATTAATAAAGTATAGTATCTAGTATAAGAAAGATTGCAATGCCACTGTATTCCGCCCTCATCAGACCATATTCATGCATTTGAGCACTGGAAAGAGCCAAATAAGTTGAGAGTAAGTGACCAGAATTATATGGGTTTTAATGTTATGGCATATGAAGATAGAGAATTATGGTTATTTTAACTGGAGAAGGGAACACATCAGCAGATATAACTATCACCAAATATTTGAAGTTTCCATGAAGAAGAAAAATTAAATTTATTCTGTGTGCTTTTCTAGGGCATAAATAAAATGAACAGTTGGATATTAGAGAGGCTATTCAATATTTAGAAATGCTTTGAAAAAAAAAAATAGGGAATTTCAAAGCTGAGGGTGGCCTTCTAACACAGTGAGCTTCCAATCAATCAGTTTTCAATCAGAGGCTTTGATGACAATCTATCAGGTAGTTTTAGCAAAAGATTCCCAATGGTATGCAGGTTAGAATGACTTCAAAGTCTCCACTATGTCCTTGTGGCTGAACATAGATTGTTTGGAATAATGTAACAACCTCAATTATGTGAAAGTTATATTTCTGCTATACCCCATGTGGAAGCTCCAATTCATCTTTAATGTTAAGTCCTAAAGTACCAACAACTTCCTTGAAAGCTTCTTTTTCTGGAATGAGCTACATTTAATCCAGATGAATATATCTGCTGGAATAAAGTTCAGACTGTCAGAAATGAAAGTAAAAAATACAGGTTTTAGCACTACAGTGGAAAGATCCTCTAGACAATACTGTACTAAGTACATTCTGGATTGTGCCCAAGGATCCCCTTCCACAGGGCAGAATGCTGGCTGTGAGCCACCAAGATGACACTCAAGGTGTTCCCCAGAGAGTAATAGAGCTTTTGCTCTAGTATCTGAACAAGATGACAGACCAAGGAAAGGGGGGTCTTATCAGTGGCAGCCCAGCAGGCTGGGCTATTGGCATGGATTGTTTCACCATGGCAGTCATAGACAATAGAAGCAGGCCAAGAAACATCTTTTTTATCCAGAAGTTGACACACAGGGTGTTGCTGAACTCAAATATCTTAAAGAAAGAGAGGCAAAGAAAACAAGGATTTAATGGAAAATGACAATGATGCCTTTTACAGAAGAAAACTAAGTAATCTTGTTTGACTTTTTTTTAATTAAAAAATTGTTCTAGAAATACACAGCAAAACTGGCAGATTCACAGAACTATCCTAGAACAAAAGGCTTCCCTTGTGCACAGAAGGAAGGCATACATCAAGTTAGCCTGGGGCCTTCTCTGGGAAGAAATTAGAGTAAAGGAAACAGGAGTGTATATTAGAAAAGAAAAAAATGCTTAAAACAGAGTCTGATAAACAATTATAAGACAAAATCAGAAGGGAACTCTGTTGCTATCTAGGGAACCTTCTCAAATTGCATATCTCAATTGCCAGTGGAGCTCATTAAAATACAATTAATTAAAAATATACTGTTAATCAAGCTCCACCTTAGACTAACTATATCAGAATATGATACTTAGACAACTTTCAAAACCTCTAATCTTGAGCATCACAAGAATATTCACCATACTGCTGCCTTAATATTTGTTCAACTATAGCTGTTTTGAACTTTGCCTTGCAGTTTCTTCCGTATTCAGTTGTAGTAGATAATACTTAAGAGCAGTAGTATAGCTACATTTTCTCATTTAATAATCAAAACAATTTATTTTACAGATGAAAAAAATGAATAATTTTCCAGCAACCGTATCTGCTAAATGACATACCTAGAATTTGAAGACAGATAAAACTCTCTAGGTCATGTTCTTTCCATTACACCATGTAGTAATAGGTTGAACCAACCACATGAAATATCTTGCATCTAATTTTTTCACCCACAGAAGTTCTGATTTTATATCACTTAATATAGTAAGTTCAAAGTCATGAAAGGAGACAAAGTGCAGTATGAGGAGTGGCTGTGAATAAATAAAGCTATACGGACATTATGTTTTATAAATTAATCCTTCTCTTTAAGTGCCGTGCATTTTGAGAAAACTAGAAATAGAAATTCCTATCAACTACTGATGGGTTATTCCTTGCAGAGCCAGTATCTATCTGCTGGTGCTGCTCACAGATAAGTCAGAGGTCTGTGGCCTGGACCTGGGTGCAACAAGCAAGGTATCCAGGGTATGGTGTTTAAGGAGGCACTCACTCTTGGGTGCTGATGCAACCCTTGCATGAGCTTGAGAGCTTGACAGTGAGTGCTGTATTACATTTGCACCCAAGGGTGGCTTCTTCGCTCACCCTAGTTCTGATTTCACACTTCACCTCTATTTCTCCACCTTTTTATTCCACTTTGGTTAATTCCACACTCAAGTCATACAAGGCAGGCATTTAAAATTATGAGATACAAATCCAAGGCAGTGTCTATACTTTTTTTTTTTTTAATGGTTTGAGTTTAATTTTGGAGCATCAACACTGTGAGAAATACATGTCTTTTTTTTCCTTTTCTTTTTTATTATGTTATGTTGGTCACCATATAGTACGTCATTAGTTTGTGATGTAATGTTCCATGATTCATTGTTTGCATATAACACTCAGTGCTCCATCAAATATGTGTCCTCTTTAATGCCCATCACCCAGATAACCCATCCCCTCCAAAAAAAAAAAAAAAAAAAAAAAAACCAAAAAAAAACCCAAAAACAAAAACCCTCAGTTTGATTCCCAGAGTCCATAGTCTCTCATGGTTTGTCTCCTCCTCTAATTCCCACCACCTTCATTTTTCCCTTTCTTCTCCTAATGTCCTCCATGCTATTCCTTATGTTCCACAAATAAGTGAAACCATATAATTGTCTCACTCTGTTTGACTTATTTCACTTAGCATAATCTCCTCCATTTCCATCCATGTTGATGCAAATGTTGGATATTCATACTTTCTGATGGCTGAGTAATTGTCCATTGTTTATATGGACCACATCTTCTTTATCCATTTGTCTGTTGAAGGGCATCTTGGCTCCTTCCACAGTTAGGCTGTTGTGGACATTGATGCTATGAACATTGGGGAGCATATGGCTCTTCTTTTCACTACATCTGTATCTTTGGGGTAAATACCCACTAGTGCAGTTGCTGGGTCATAGGGTAGCTCTATTTTTAACTTTTTGAGGAACCCCCACACTGTTTTCCAAAGTAGCTACACCAACTTGTATTCCCACCAACAGTGTAAGAGGGTTACCTTTTCTCCACAGCCTCTCCAACATTTATTTTTTCTTGTCTTGTCAATTTCTGACATTCTAACTGGTATAAAGTGGTATCTCAATATTGTTTTGATTTGAATTTCCCTGATGGCTAATGATGTTGGACATTTTTTTCATGTGTCTGATAGCCATTTGTATATCTTCTTTGGAGAAGTGTCTGCTCATGTCTTCTGCCCATTTTTTGACTTGATTGTTTTTTGGGTGTTGAATTTGTGAAGTTTTTCATAGATCTTGGATACCAGCCCTTTATGGTAGTATCATTTGAAAATATCTTCTCCCATCCCATGGGTTGCCCCTTTGTTTTGTTGACTGTTTCCTTCGCTGTGCAGAAGTTTTTTATCTTGATGAAGTCCCAAAAGTTCATTTTCTCTTTTGTTTTCCTTGCCTTTGGAGATGTGTTTTGAAAGAAGTTGCTATGGCTGATGTCGAAAAGGTGACTGCCTATGTTCTCCTCTAGGATTTTGATGGATTCCTGTCTCACATTGAGATCTTTCATCCATTTAGAGTTTATCTTTGTGTATGTTGTAAGAGAATGGTCAAGTTTCATTCTTCAGTATGTAGCTGTCCAATTTTCCTAGCAGAATTTATTGAAGAAACTGTCTTTTTTCCATTGGATATTTTTTCCTGATTTGTCAAAGATTAGTTGATCATAAAGTTGAGGATCCATATATGGGCTCTCTATTCTGCTCCATTGATCTATATGTCTATTTTTGTGCCAGTACCATGCTGTCTTGTTGATCACAGCTTTGTAATATAGCTAAAATCAGGCAACATGATGCCCCCACTTTGTTTTTCTTTTTCAACATATCCCTGGAAATTCAAGGTCTTTTCTGGTTCCATACAAGTTTTAGGACTGTTTGTTCCAGCACTTTGAAAAATACCGTTGGTATTTTGATTGGGATGGCATTGAAAATATAGATTGCTCTGGGCAGCATAGACATTTTAACAATGTTTATTCTTCTGATCCATGAGCATGGAACGTTTTCTCCATTTTTTTGTGTCTTCTTCTTCAATCTCCTTCATAAGTGTTCTGTAGTTTCTAGAGTATAGCTCCTTTACCTCTTGATTAGGTTTATTCCAAGGTATCTTAAGTTTTTTGGTGCTATTGTAAATGGAATCAATTCCCTAATTTCTCTTTCTACAGTTACACTGTTACTGTATAGGAAAGCAACTGATTTCTGTGCACTGATTTTGTATTCTGTCACATTACTGAATTGCAGTATGAGTTCTAATAATTTGGGGGTGGAGCCTTTTGGGTTTTCCAAATAAAGTATCATGTCATCTGCAAAGAGAGAGAGTTTGACTTCTTTGCCAATTTCAATACATTTTATTTATTTTTGTTGTCTGATTGCTGTTGCTAGGACTTCTAGTACTATGTTGAACAATAGTGGCAAGAGTAGGCATCCTTGTCATCATCCTGATCTTAAGGGAAACCCTCTCAGCTTTTCCCCATTGAAAATGATATTTGCTGTAGGCTTTTCATAGATGGTTTTTATGAAATTGAGGAATATTCCCTCTATCCCTACACTCTGAAAAGTTTTAATCAGGAAAGTATTTTGTCAAATGCTTTTTCTGCATCAATTGAAAGGACCGTATGATTCTTATCTCTTTTATTTATGTGTTCTATCACATTGATTGATCCGTGAATGTTGAACCACCCTTGCATCTCGGGAATAAATCCCACCTGGTCATGATGGATAATCCTTTTAATGTATTATTGGAATGTATTAGTTAGGATCTTGTTGAGAATTTTGAGATTCATATTCATCAGGGATATGGTCTGTAATTCTTTTTAATGGGGTCTTTGCTGGGTTTTGGGATCAAGGTAATGCTGGCCTCATATAATGAGTTTGGAAGTTTTCTTTCTGTTTACAACATTCCACCCTAAAACAACAGAATACTCATTCTTCTCCAGTGCACATGGAACACTCTCCAGAACAGACCACATACTGGGTCACAAATCAGGCCTCAACTGATACTGAAAGATTGAGATTATTCCCTGAATATTCTCAGACCATAATGTTTTGAAACTGGAGCTCAATCACAAGAAAAAATTTGGAAGAAATTCAAACACTTGGAAGCTAAAGACCATCCTGCTTAAGAATATTTGGGTCAGGGGAGGAGTCAAGATGGTGGAAGAGTAGCAGGCTGAGATGATATCAGGTCACAGGAATTAAGTTAATTAGTTATCAAACCATTCCGGACACCTATAAGTCCAACAGGAGATCAAAGAGAAGAAGAGCAGCAATTCTGGAAACAGAAAATTGACCACTATCTGAAAGACTGGACCTGCGGAGAAGTGAATCCAAAGCAACAGGAAGATAGACTGTAGGGGAGGGGCCGGCTCCCAGCAAGCAGCAGAGCAATGGAGCACAAGATCAGAACGTTTAAAAGTCTGCCCCACTGAGGGATGGTGCTCCAGAGGCTAAGCAGGGGTGGAGCCCTCATGGAGACAGCGTGGTTTCAGGTCACACAGGGTCACAGAAGGATTGGGGGTGTCTGAGTGTAGCAGAGCTCACAGGTATTAGAGCAGAGAAGCCAGCTACAGAGATGGAGCTGAGGAGTGAGCTCTCAGCTTGGGCTTACCTTAAACTGTGATCCGTGGCACAGTCAGACCACTGTTCTTTGAGCAGGGACCCCACACGTGGCAGATCCGGGGACACTCACCTTCCTTCTCTGGAGGCAGTAATCTGCTGGGTTTGGAGACTCCAAATGGGACTGTGTGCCAAGACATAAGAGCTCAGTCACTGGCTGGGAGAGCTCAGAGTGCGGCTGGAGACCAGAGAGACAGGAGTGATTGAGCGCTTTTCTCCAATGGTGCACTGAGGAGTGGGGCCTGGAGCTCTCAGCTCCTCTGGGCTGGAGACTGGAAGGCTGCCATTTTCATTCCCAACCTCCAGAGCTCTAGGGAAATCATTCAGGGAACAAAAGCTCCTGAGAAAGAACCCGAGCAGGTTACTTAGCCCAGCCCTTCGCAAGAGCCGTGCAATTCCGCCTCAGGCAAAGACACTTGAGAGTCATGGCAACAGACCCCTACCCAAGAAGATCAAGAACATCCAGCCAAAACCAACCTCACTGATAAAGAACAGTGGAGTTCCAGAGGAGGAGAAAGCAGAGCATGGAATTCATGGTTTTCTCCCCATGATTCTTTAGTCTTGCAGAGTTAAAATTTTTTAATTTTATTTTTTTCTTATTCTAATTTTTTTAACTTTTCCTCTTTCCTCTTTTAACTTTTTTTTTAACTAGTTCATCTTAATACTACCTTTCTTAAAAAAATCTTTTTGAACCTTCATTATTATACTCATATTTTATCCTTCATTGTATCTAACTTTATTTTTTGTATACATACAGGGTTTTTTCCCAAAAAAAATTTTAGGGTACAACTTCTTCTAATAGATCAAAATATATCCTAAATCTAGCACAGGGCTTTGTTCTCATCTCCAGCCTGAGCAAATTCTCTCCACTTTCTTTTTCTTTCTTTTCCCAATCAACTTATCAACTCCTTTTTTAGAATTTTTTAAAATTTTCATCTTTACAGTCATATTCCATCCCTTCATCATATTTATCCTTATTTTTATATATATATATATATATATATATATATATATATATATATATACATGTTTTTCTTTCTTTAGAATTTTGGGAGATAGTTCCTTCTAAGAGATCAAAATATACCCAAAATCAAGTGGGTTGCTCTGTTCTATTCACCAGTCTAATATATATACATATGTTTTAAATTTATTTTTGGACTTCTTTTTACCCCCTTTCTTCTCCCCATGATTTGTGGTCTCTTCTGGAGTGGTTAACACACATTTTTCTGGGGTCTTTGCTACCCTTTAAGTATTTTATTCTCTTGTTCATATATTCTTATCTGGATAAAATGACAAGCTAGAAAAACTCACCACCAAAAAAAAAAAAAAAAAGAAAAGAAAAGAACAAGAGGCAGTACTGAAGGCTAGGGACCTAATCAATATGGACATTGTTAAAATGTCAGATCTAGAGTTCAGAATGATGATTCTCAAGGTGCTAGCTGGGCTCAAAAAAGGCATGGAAGATATTAGAGAAACACTGTCTGGAGAAATAAAAGCCCTTTCTGGATTAATAAAAGAACTAAAATCTAACCAAGCTGAAATTTTTAAAAAAGCTATTAATAAGGTGCAGTAAAAAATGGAGGCTCTTACTGCTAGGATAAATGAGGCAGAAGAGAGAATTAGTGATATAGAAGACCAAATGATGGAGAATAAAGAAGCTGATCAAGAGACAAAAAACTACTGGACCATGAGGAATGAATTTGAGAGATAAGTGATACCATAAGATGAAACAATATTAGAATAATTGGGATCCCAGAAGAAGAAGAAGTGGCGGGGGTGGGGAGGTATATTGGAGTGAATTATTGTAGAGAATTTCCCTAATCTGGCAAAGGGAACAAGCATCAAAATCCAGGAGGTGCAGAGAACCCCCCTCAAAATCATTAAGAATAGGTCTACCCCCTGTCATTTAAGAGTAAAACTTACAAGTCTTAGTGACAAAGAGAAAATCTTGAAAGCAGCCTGGGAAAAGAAGTCTGTAACATACAATAGTAAAAATATTAAATTGACAGCAGACTTATCCACAGAGACCTGGCAGACCAGAAAGAGTTGGCATGATATATTCAGAGCACTAAATGAGAAAAACATGCTGCCAAGAATACTATATCCAGCTAGGCTATCATTGAAAATAGAAGGAGAGATAAAAAGCTTCCAGGACAAACAAAAACTAAAAGAATTTGTAAATACCAAACCAGCTCTAAGGAAATATTGAAAAGGGTCCTCTAAGCAAAGAGAGAACCTAAAAGTAGTAGACCAGAAAGGAACAGAGACAATATACAGTAACAGTCACCTTACAGGCAATACAATGGCACTAAGTTCATACCTCTTAATAGTTACCTTGAATGTAAATGGGCTAAATGTCCCAATCAGAAGACACAGGGTATCAGAATGGATAGAAAAAACAAGACCCACCAATATGCTGTCTACAAGAAACTCATTTTAGACCCAAAGACATCTCCAGATTTAAAGGGAGGGGGTGGAAAACAATTTACCATGCTAATGGACATCAAAAGAAAGCTGGGGTGGCAATCCTTAGATCAGATCAATGATATTTTAAGCCAAAGACTATAATAAGAGATGAAGAAGGACACTTTATCATACTCAAAGGGTCCGTCCAATAAGAAGATATAACAATTTTAAATATCTATGCCCCTAACATGGGAGCAGCCAACTATATAAACCAATTAATAACAAAATCAAAGAAACACAATGACAGTAATACAATAATAGTAGGGGACTTTAACACGCCCTTTATTGAAATGGACAGATCATCCAAGCAAAAGATCAACAAGGAAATAAAGACCTTAAATAATACGCTGGACCAGATGGACATCACAGATATATTCAGAACATTCCATCCCAAAGCAACAGAATACACAATCTTCTCTATTGCACCTGGAACAGTCTCCAGAATACATCACATCCTGGGTCACAAATCAGGTCTCAACCAGTACCAAAAGACTGGGATCATTCTCTGCATATTTTCAGACCACAATGCTCTGAAGGTAGAACTCAATCACAAGAGGAAAGTTAGAAAGAACCCAAATACATGGAGGCTAAAGAGCATCCTACTAAAGAATGAATAGGTCAACCAGGAAATCAAAGAAGAATAAAAAAAATCATGGAAACAAATCATAATGAAAACACAACTGTTCAAAATCTGTGGGACACAGCGAAGGCAGTCCTGAGAGGAAAGTATATAGTGATACAAGCTTGTCTCAAGAAACAAGAATGGTCTCAGGAACACAACCTAACCCTACACCTAAAGGAGCTGGAGAAAGAACAGCAAAAAAAGCCTAAACCCAGCAGAAGAAGAGAAGTAATAAAGATCAGAACAGAAATCAATGAAATAGAAGCAAACAAAAACAAAAACAAAAACAGTAGAACAAATCAACGAAACTAGCAACTGGTTCTTTGAAAGCATAAGATTGATAAACCCCTGGCTAGACTTATCAAAAAGAAAAGAAAAGAAAAGGACCCAAATAAATAAAATCATGAATGAAAGAGGAGAGATCACAACAAACACCAAAGAAATACAAATAATTATCAGAACGTATTTTGAGGGGTGACTGGGTGGCTGAGTGGTTTAAGACCTCTGCCTCTGGCTCAGGTCATGACCTCAGGGTGCTAGGATCGAGCCCCACATCAGGCTCTCTGCTCAGTGGGGAGCCTGCTTCCCCATCTCTCTTTCTCTGCCTGCCTCATTGCCTACTTGTGATCTCTGTTTGTCAAATAAATAAATAAAATCTTTAAAAAAAAAAAGAACATATTATGAGCAACTATACACAGCAAATTTGACAATCTGGAAGAAATGGATGCATTCCTAGAGACATATAAACTACCACAACTAAACCAGGAAGAAATATAAAATCTCAACAGACCCATAACCAGTAAGGAGATTGAAGCAGTCATCAAAAATCTCCCAACAGGTGTGCCTGGGTGGCTCAGTTGGTTATGTGACTGCCTTCAGCTCAGGTCATGATCCTGGAGTCATAGGATCGAGTCCCACATCGGGTTCCCTGCTCAGCAGGGAGTCTGCTTCTCCCACTGACCTCTCTCCTCTCATGCTCTCTCTCTCTCAAATAAATAAATAAAATCTTTAAAAATAAAAACCTCCCAACAAACAAGAGCCCAGGGCCAGATGGTTTCCCAGGGGAATTTTATCAAGCATTTAAAAAAATAATTAATTCCTATCCTCCTGAAACTGTTCCAAAAATATAAATGGAAGGAAAACTTCCACACTCATTTTATGAGGCCAGAATTACCTTGATCCCAAAACCAAAGACCCCATAAAAAAAAGAGAATTACAGACCAATATCCTTGATGAATACAGATGCGAAAATTCTCACCAAAATACTAGACAATAGGATCCAACAGTATATTAAAAAGATTATTCACCAGGACCAACTGGGATTTATTTCTGGGCTGCAAGGTTAGTTCAACATCCACAAATCAATCACTGTGGTACAATACATTAATAAAAGAACAAGAACCATATGATACTCTCAATAGATACGAAAAAGCATTTGACAAAGTACAGCATCCTTTCTTGATCAAAACTCTTCACAGTGTAGGTATAGATGGTACATACCTCAATAACATAAAAGCCATCTATGAAAAACCCACTGTGAATATCATTCTCAATGGGGAAAAACTGAGAGCTTTTTCCCTAAGGTCAGGAGCATGGCAGGGATGTCCATTATCACCACTGCTATTCAACATAGTACTAGAAGTCCTAGACTCAGCAATCAGACAACAATGAGAAATTAAAGGCACCCAAATCAGCAAAGAAGAAGTCAAACTATCACTCTTTGCAGATGATATCATACTTTATGTGGAAAACCCAAAAGACTCCACTCCAAATCTGCTACAACTTGTATAGGAATTCAGTAAAGTGTCAGGATACAACATCAATGCACAAAAATCAGTTGCATTTCTATACACCAACAACAAGACAGAAGAAAGAGAAATTTAGGAGTCAAGCCCATTTACAATTGCACCCAAAACCATAAGATACCTAGGAATAAACCTAACCAAAGAGGCAAACAATCTGTACTCAGAAAACTATAAAGTACTCAAGAAAGAAATTGAGGAAGACATAAAGAAATGGAAAAACGTTCCATGCTCATGGATTAGAAGGACAAATATTATGAAAATATCTATGCTACCTAAAACAATCTACATGTTTAATTCAATCCTTGTCAAAATACCATCAATTTTTTTCAAAGAAATGGGACAAATAATTCTAGAATTTATATGGAATCAGGAAAGACCTCGAATAGCCAGAGGAATGTTGAAAAAGAAAGCCAAAGTTAGTGGCATCACAATTCCAGACTTCAAGCTCTATTACAAAGCTGTCATCATCAAGACAGTATGGTACTGGCCCAAAAATAGACACATGGATGAATGGAACAGAATAGAGAGCCCATAAATAGACCCTCAACTCTATGGTCAACTAATCTTTGACAAAGCAGGAAAGAATGTCTAATGGAAAAAGAGACAGTCTCTTCAACAAATGGTGTTGGGAAAATTGGACAGCCACATGCAGAAAAATGAAACTGGGCCATTTCCTTACACCACACACAAAAATAGACTCAAAATTGATGAAAGACCTCAATGTGAGACAGGTATCCATCAAAATCCTTGAGGAGAACACAGGCAGCAACCTCTTTGACCTTAGTCACAGCAACTTCTTCCTAGAAACATCACCAAAGGGAAGGATAGCAAGGGCAAAAATGAACTATTGGGACTTCATCAAGATTAAAAGCTTTTGCACAACAAAGGAAACAGTCCACAAAACCAAAAGACAATGGACAGAATGGGAAAAGATATTTGCAAACAACATACCAGATAAAGGGTTAGTATCCAAAATCTATGAAGAACTTATCAAACTCAACACCCAAAGAACAAATAATCCAATCAAGAAATGGGCAGAGGACATGAACAGATAATTCTGCAAAGAAGAAATCCAGATGGCCAACAGACACATGCAAAAGTGCTCCACATCACTTGGCATCAGGGAAATATGAATCAAAACCACAACGAGATACTACCACCTCACATCAGTCAGAATGGCTAAAATGAACAAGTCAGGAAATGACAAATGCTGGCGAGGATGCCAAGAAAGGGGAACCCTCGTACACTGTTGGTGGAAGTGCAAGCCGATGCAGCCACTCTGGAAAACAGCATGGAGGTTCCTCAAAAAGTTGAAAATAGAACTACCCTATGACCCAGCAATCGCACTACTGGGTATTTACCCTAAAGATACAAATGTAGTGATCCGACAGGGTACATACACCTGAATGTTTATAGCAGCAATGTCCACAATACCCAAACTATGGAAAGAACCTAGATCCATCAACAGATGAATAGAAAAAGGAGAAGTGGTGTGTATATATACAATGGAATAATATGCAGCCATCAAAAGAAATGACATCTTGCCATTCATGATGACATGGATGGAACTAGAGATTATTATGCTGAGTGAAATAAGTCAATCAGAGAAAGACAATTATCATATGATTTCTGTGATATGAGGAATTTGAGTGGCAACCTGGGAGGTTTTGCGGGGTAGGGAAGGAACAAATGAAACAAGATGGGATTGGGAGGGAGACAAACCATAAGAGACTCTCAATCTCACAAAACAAACTGAGGGTTGCTGGGGGGAGGTGTGGGGTAGAGGGTGGTTGAGTTATGGACATTGGGGAGGGTATGTGCTACGGTGAGTGCTGTGAAGTGTGTAAACCTGGCAATTCACAGACCTGTACCCCTGCAGCTAATAATACATTATATGTTAATAAAAAATAAAAAATAAAAAAAATTATTCCTAATTGAAAAAAAAAAGAATATTGGGTCAACCAGGTAATCAAAGAAGAACTTAAACAATTCATGGACACTAATGAGAATGAAAATATATCAGTCTAAAACTTGTAGGATACTGCAAAGGCTGTTTTAAGGGGGAAATACATAGCCATCCAAGCCTCACTCAAGAAAAAAAAAGAAAAATCCCGAATACACAAATTAACTTTACACCTTAAAGAAATGGAGAAAGAGGGCGCCTGGGTGGCTCAGTGGGTTAAAGTCCCTGCCTTCAGCTCAGGTAGTGATCCCAGGGTCCTTGGATCGAGCCCCACATCAGGCTCTCTGCTTGGCAGGGAGCCTGCTTCTCCATGTCTCTCTGCCTGCCTCTCAGCCTACTTGTGATCTCTGTCTGTCAAATAAATAAATAAATCTCAAAAAAAAAAAAAGAAAGAAAGAAAGAAATGGAGAAAGAACAACAAATAAGGCCTAATCCATGCATTAGAAGAGAAATAATAAAGATTAGAGCAAAGATCAATGAATCAGAAACCAGAAATGTAGGTAGAACAGATCAACAAAATTAGAAGATGGTTCTTTGAAAGAATTAATAAGATCGATAAACCACTGGACTGACTTATCCAAAAGATAAGAGAAAGAACACAAATTAATAAAATTATGAATGAAAGGGGAAGAGATCATGACTAACATGATACACACACACACATAATACATACAGGAAATAGAAACAATTATTAGAAATTTCTATCAATACCTATATGCTAATAAATTAAGAAACCTGGATGAAATGGATGCCTTCCTGGAAACCTATAAACTACCAAGACTGAAACAGGAAGAAACTGACAACCTGAATAGATCAGCAGCCAGTAACGAGATTGAAGCAGTGATCAAAAACCTCCCAAAAAACAAGACCCATGGCCTGATGGATTCCCTGGGCATTTCTGCCAAACATTCAAAGAAGACATAACTCCTATTCTCCTGAAGCTGTTTCAAAAAGTAGAAACAGAAGGTGGTGCCTATTATTTGTTCATAGTGCAAAAGATCAGTCACATTGTAATGTGGGGAGAAAATGCAAGTACTGAATAGAGAAAAATAGCAGGTATATGGTTAAGGAAAAAAAAAAAGTTTATTCAAAAAGTGGCTGAGTTTGACTTGCTATACTTATTACCCATAAAGCCTATTTAGGGTTGTGTTTGCTCCATGCTATGTGATTCTTATGTTATCATCACCATGACCATCCTTTATTAATTAGCTTTATGAGCTGAGAACTTTTATGTGCCTGAAGTCATGCCTTCACAAAAAAGTATGATTCAGTAACCACATAAAAGAAAAATGCAACTAACTGAATGTTTTTAGAGGGAGAAAAATCATGAACTTTTAATAGGCCAGGGACTCAAGGGGAAGCACTTTCTACATAGTCCTTCTTCACAGAAGATAATCTTGCCTCTGTTTGAATACCTTTAGAAATGAGAACTAAACCTTCATGAGATATCTTTCATGGATGCCAGAGAGTGTTTCTACTATAATGTTCTTTCTTCTTATAAGCCCAAATCTTCCTTTTTGCAGGTTTTCCCAAATCTTGTTGTGCAGCAACACAAAATTGTTATATCTTTTTCCTCCATGCTGAGTTTGCAAATATTAGGATATGGGTTTTGATATTTGTTATGGTTATACACATTAAACAATCCAGGCTTCTCCAGTAAGCTGGACCAAGACAAGTTCTGTCCTTCTAAACATACCCTACTTTTTCAGGGTGCTTTTAAAACACATTAGCTATGTGCAATGTCCATTCTCACCAGTCTTATTCAACATAGAACTGGAAGTTCTAACCAGGCATACAGATAGGAAAGGAAGGGATAAAATTATCTCTATTTGCAGATGGTATGATTGTCCATGTAGAAAATCCCAGAGTTTACAAAAACTCTTAGAACTTTAGTAAGTTTAGAAGTTTAGTAAGGTAATAGATACAAGTTCAACACATATAGGAACTAAACAAAGACACAATACCAATTGTAACTGGTCCAAAGAAAATTAAATACTTAGGGATATTCAAAGAATTTGTATGCTAAAAGCTACAAAATGTTGATGAAAGAAACAAAGAAGACCTTTAAATGGAGAAATATGCCATGTTCATGGATCAGAAGTTTCTACATGGTGAAAATGTGAATTCTCCACAAAATGAGTTATAAATTTAATTCCTATCAAAATCCCAGCAAGTTATTTTTGCAGACAAGCTTGCTGTAAGGTACATGTCACAGAACATAGCTAAAACAAGCTTGTTAGAGAATAATTAGGTATCAAAATTACCCTACCCAATATAAGGCTTACTGTCTCACTACAGTATTCAAGACAGTATGGTATTAGTAGAAGAATAGACATGTAGGTCGACTAAAAACACAACAAAGCCAGAAACAGGCCCACAGAAATATGGTCAAATTATTTTTTGAGGTGAAACTGATTCAGTGGAAGAAGGACAGCCTTTTCAATTAAAAGTAAAATTAAAATTAAAGCAATGGACTATCCATAGGCAAAACAAATAAACAAAAAACTTCTACCAAAACCTTATACCTCACAACTTATACAAAAATTAATTAAAATGAGTCAAATGACTTATGTGTAAAACATAAAACAGGGGCGCCTGGGTGGCTCAGTGGGTTAAAGCCTCTGCCTTCGGCTCAGGTCATGATCTCAGGGTCCTGGGATCGAGCCCCACATCAGGCTCTCTGCTCAGCAGGGAGCCTGCTTCCCTCCCTCTCTCTCTCTCTGCCTGCCTCTCTGCCTACTTGTGATCTCTCTGTCAAATAAATAAATAAAATCTTAAAAAAACATAAAACAAAAATTTAAGAAAAATATGACAAAATTCTTTGGACTATAGAGCTAAGCAAAGATTGTTATACTTGACACAAAAACAGGACACATAAAAGGAAAAATTTATAAATTGGACCTCATCAAAATTTAAAATTTGTTCTGTGAAAGTCCATGTGACAATCTAAAGACTAGGAGAAAATATTCACAAAATACATATCTGACATAGAACCTGTATCTAAAATATATAAATAACTCTCAATATTGAACAAAGAAAATAAATTAAAATTATACAATCAAATTAGAAAATGGGAAAAAGTCATTAACAGGTATTTCTCTGAAGTGAGTACACAAATGGTAAATAAACACATGAAAAGGTGTTCAATATCATTAGCCATTATAGAAACACAAAATCACAATGAGATATCATCACACACCTCTCAAGATGGTTACATTAAAAATTACTGGCAACTCTAAATGCTGGTGAGGCTATCCAGAGAAACGGACTCTCTCTATTTTACCGATGGGAATTTAAAATAATACTCTGGAAAATAGTCTAATAGTTTCTTACAAAGCTAAGCATGAAATTACCATATGACCCAGCAATTGTACTATTGGGCATCTATCCCAGAAAAATAAAAACTTTCTTTTCATGCAAAAGAACCCCCCAAAATATTCATAACAGCTTTATTTCAAAAAGCCAATCACTGGAACCAACCCACATATTCTCCAACAAGTGAATGTTTAAAATATCTGGGGGACATACATACTATGGAATGTTACTCATTGATAAAAAGGAGTAAATTCCTGAATGCAACAAGTTGGATGGATATCTAAGAAATTACGCCCAGTGGGAAAAAAGCCCATCTCAAAAAGTTATAGATTGTATTATTCCATTTTATAACATTCTTGAAATAACACAATTTTAGAAATGCAGACAGACAATAGGTTGCCAGTGTTTAGGGGCAAGAGGGGACATAGGAGGGAGATAGGTGTGATTATAAAAGGATAGTACAAGAAATTCTTGGGTGTTGTAACAGTTGAATATCTTGGTTGTGTTACTATATATACAAGTCATCACAAATGGCAAAATTAATCATTAATTATCACACATGCACTCACACACATGTGCATATACATGAGTCCAGTAAAACTGGGGAAATCTGAATAAGGTGAATATATCATGGTTGTGATATTGTAATTTTGAAAATTATGGTCATGGGGAGAAAGTGTCCCAGGTTTTTCCAAGAGCCTTCCTTTGACTCAGTTTTGGGTTTTTCTTTTTTGTTTGTTTTGTTTTTTTCAGTCTTTAGATACATCACAGTCTCAATTAGGGCCTCACTTTTTACACATAAAACCTTCTGACAGACTACAGGAAGAAAGCAAATGATTTCTCATTTAATACGCTAGCAATGGGCATATAGGCAGGTTCCAGCTAAAACAACATTGAGCAATAACTAGTAATTATCTTATTGCGGGGTGTAGGAATTGAAATTGAAAACATGGTACCCTATCTCTCAAATCCATGGGTTTTCCTGAAAATTAACATAGGAATCTTCAAAAGCTAAGAATCAGTTTTTTCCAGTGTGAAGAAAGGAGCCCTTATTTTTCATGTGCATAGTTAATGTGGTATAGATATAATTTTATTGCAAAAATGAGATGCCCTTATGCAAAAAAGCAAGCCATTTCTTGGTGGTAAAATATGTGGAACCTCAAATACAAATTATGGCAATGGCCAGGGGAAAAGTTTGCCTTCATGAATTAAAAACTTAGTAATAGGGTCCAGGGTTAGGGGGGTGAGTGGAGAGGCAGAAGTTTCTCCTTTAGCCTTTATCCCAGTTTGTAACCAAAGAGCAAAGACAAAGAGGGAGGTCTGATGACAATCCCTTATTTTTTTTTTAAGATTTTATTTATTTATTTGACAGAGATCACAAGTAGGCAGAGAGGCAGGCAGAGAGAGAGAAGGAAGCAGGCTCCCTGCTGAGCAGAGATCCTGATGTGGGGCTCCATCCCAGGATCCTGGGATCATGACCTGAGCCGAAGGCAGAGTCTTAAACCACTGAGCCACCCAGGCACCCCGACAATCCCTTATTTAGTTAGATAGATATTCTGGAAGCAGGAAAACAGGTAAGATGCTTTTTAACATTGTAGCAGCTCTTGATGGAAAAAGTGGACCAAGTTGTCAACCTTGGAAACAAGTTGGCATC
Organism: Lontra canadensis; assembly: GCF_010015895.1. NCBI lineage: Eukaryota > Metazoa > Chordata > Mammalia > Carnivora > Mustelidae > Lontra > Lontra canadensis. Next base: position 17,863,592 of record NW_022631000.1, read on the forward strand.
TCTCACAGTCTACGAACCTAGGCTTTGTAAAATGTACTGGTTTGAAATTTCCTGCATTTTTTTTTCACTTGCCTTTTGTTGCTTTTAGAAAACTTGTTGACATTGCCTACTCTTTTTAACTGTACTGAAGGGATTTTGTCCATGTTTGGGCCTGGGCTTTTAAGGGAGAGAGTAGAGTCTTTAGGGAAAAGCCAGTGGCAATGGATTCCCAGTGAAGTGCCCAAGAGAAAGATAAACCTCATAGAGAAGAGAGATGGGGGCTCCCAATGGGGCCTCAGTTCTCCACTTGCTAAGCCACAAAGTTTGCCTGTTTTGACTTAATAAGGGAACCCTGCCTTTATCCATAAGGCAGTATGGTTTTTTTTTTTTTTTTTAACTTCTCTGACCTTTTACCCACTGAAGTTTGTTGCTAATGCTAATAACCATTTGTCTATGCTTCATGTCAAGGCTGCTGTGGTTTAAAAGTTCATTGTCGAATTCCTTCTCTCCTTCTTCTGATGATAGCACATGGTCTAGGTTGCTGGTATCATAGTCTGTGGGTGACCCAAAGTCATTTTCCATCACTTGCTTCTCAAGGAACTTTATGTTCAAGATGATATCAGTTGGCAGTGCACCAGTGTGAAAGCAGGAGGCACTGAATATAAAGAAACGGAAGAGACAGTCCTGTCCTTGGGGAATACATAAGCCACAAAAAGGGCTTGGAAAGGCTTAGAAAGTAATTTTCAAATAGATGCATTAATATAGTGCAAACAGAGTATTACATTAAGGTCAGGCAGAATTTACAAGACAAAGGAAGGATCATAAAAATAATAACTAGAATTATATAGTCTTTACTAATTTACAAATACCTTTCTTGCCTTATATCATCAACTACAGCTCTTTCAAGTAAAGGACTAGCTTTTTATTATCCCTATCTTTCTTATGAAGAAACTGGGACTCAGAGTTTGTCATTACTGTGGCCACACTGGAGTCCTGAGCCTTTGATCCTTCTTCCAAAGCATTCTCCCTTTAGAATCTGAGGAGGTGAGATTAACCTGGGAAGTAGATGAGTTTGGAATAGGACTTCATGGGAAGCAAAATTATGTGCAATGGTAGACAGAGATGAAGAGAATGTTCCAGGTTTGCTGCTAATCTTAAACCAAACAAACAAAAACAGAAATTCTCCACACAATGCAGGCTTTTTTTTTTTTAGACTTCTTTTTGAACAATCAAAAACCCCCATTTTGTTGGAGACAGTTTCTTTGCACTCATCCCTACTTTCTTTTTTCACTAACTATTTGTTAAATGTGCAGCATTGAACAAATCAGACAATCAATCTGAGCTGCTTATTCCATTCATAGATTGTATGTAATAACATTTCCATTGGTGGCAACTAGCTCAAAGGAATTCAACCCTTCTTATAAACATAAATCTTCAATACATCTCCTTGCAGCAAGGAGAAGGCAAGGAGAAGCTTCACAAGGAGACTGTGATACATGAACTCCTTCTGAAGTGAAAATGTAGCATAGACAAACTAAGAAGCATATAGTAAGGCATAAAGCCTATGGCCACCTGATATACTTAATGAGGAACAGTATTCCCTTCAAGCTAAAATTCTCTGTAGCCCACCACCAAGAGCAACATAAATAAAGCAGAGAGGCAGAAGAGAGTCACTGAAGAAAAAGTGATAACCTTCCCAGAATCAAAGGGCAGCTATGTGTTTTGGAGAGGAAACTCCATGTTTTTTGACATGTATTAAATGTCAGATCAATCTGTTTCTGGGGGAAATGGTAATTTTTTCCTCCCATAGTTGGAACTCCATTTCCATCTTCATTGACTGAAGTCCACAACCTAAAATTCCATGCAAGTAAGAAGAGAGATTCAACCCTGGATTATCATTTGCAACACCGATCACATTTCATCAGTGTAGAAATTTACAAAATATGTAAAGCCAACTGACAAGATCTCCAAGAGAATGTCTCATTGTGCCACTGTCCCACTCAGCTTTCCCTCCATGCCCAACCCAGTGCACTAATTTTGCAGGGCATATTTAGGATCATATCATCAACTACCTATTAAACAGCGAATAGGTCCTCAGAATGCTCTCCCCTGGCAGAGGAGAGATGAGTAAAACATAGTCCTCCCCACCTCAAGCTGGTGAGGGGTTAAAACAATCTGGGTGGCATCGAACAACACAACCTTTCAAGGGTTACACTGCAAGCATAAGAAACTTGAAGGGCTTTGTGGTACATTGCGAAGAACCTGGTATTGAGAGTTGGAAGGTCTTTGTTCTATTCTTCAATTTCTCTTACTAAATTATGGCTGTAACATTATCTTTTTGTGCCTTAATAAATGTATCTGTAACATGTAAATAATAACAGTGGCCTTGCCCACTGCAGAACACCATTGTGAAGAGCACATGAGATCGTGTACTTGGACGTGAGTTACACATTATAAATCTGAATGATGAAAGCAGTTAAGAATGAGAATTAAAGTTGGGGCGCCTGGGTGGCTCAGTGGGTTAAAGCCTCTGCCTTCAGATCAGGGTCATGATCCCAGGGTCCTGGGATCGAGCCCCACATCGGGCTCTCTGCTCTGCAGGGAGCCTGCTTCCTCCTCTCTCTCTCTCCGCCTGCCTCTCTGCCTACTTGTGATCTCTGTCTGTCAAATAAATAAAATCTTAAAAAAAAATGAGAATTAAAGTAAAGAGTAGCTAAATTTTTAAAAGTGAAAATTAGCTAAAATGGGGTCAGGTAGTCATCATGTTAGCATGGGCAAGTTATAAGGGGGAAAAAAAACCCTCTGATTAAGAAGAGACAAAGAAGAAATTCGGCATACAGGAAGAATGAAGCAGAAATGTCAGGAAAGAACCCATGAAAAGGAGGGACAGAGTCATAGAAGAGGAGGGAAAGAGAGAGAGACAGAGAAAGAGAGATAGGAAAAAAAGAGGGGTGAAAATTGAAGACTAGGAGGCAAGCATAACGCAGTGTAGTAGGCTGTCAGAACACAAGCATCTGAAGGGTGGAGACCATCTTTGAATCTATCTCTGATACTTAAAATAGTGTGTTATGTATTGTACCCATAGTAGATGCTAAATTCACATTTTCTGACATAAAAAACTTGCCATGTTAGGGGATCTTTTGGCTCTTTTGCCAAAATCATCAGAGGGATACATTTCAATTTCTTATAAAATTATTCTTTGTCTTTCTCCTTCAGGCTCTATCCCCATTGAGAAAATGGAACACATTTTCTCAAGAAGCTGTAAACATACATATTATAAAAGTTAAAATAATAGGGACTCCAAAACCACAGCTAGTAGATATTATAAATAGTTAAAGTTATTTAGAAAATACAACACAGTAACTATGTATGAGACCACCAGAAGCTAACTGAACTTAAACAAAAAAAAAAGGGGGGGTGTAAATTATTGAGACAATGTGTGTGTGTGTGTACGTGTGTGTGCAATTCTCAATTTTATTTTTAGGAAATAGATGTTAGATGTTAGTGTCCTCTTACCTCAGGACTAATGGCAGTATAGAGAGATTGCTACTACCACTTCAATACCTGTTTCTGAGGAAGATGGGAAATAATGTAATGCCCCCGGAAAGCAGGTCAAGTTCTTGGTGAAGAAAAAGACAGAATAGGAACAGAAGAGATTCTTCAAGACCAGGAGAGGAGAGGGGCCCTGAAAACACCAGGAGTGCTTGCACTACTCCTTGACGGAGTGCAGGGAGATGGAAAATCTTGGAAGTGGGCTGGTTGTATGTCACTCTTCCAGAGGTTAAACCACATGAGTGCATCTTCCAGGTGCCACAGTAATCCTTCTGTTCAAGTGTGATACAAAATCATAGGGCCATTTTCCTTTAGGTACCATGTGCAGGTTTAGAAAATGAAAAACAACAGATGTGTTCCCTAAACCAGAGCTATCTCCCTAAAAGTTATACTTTGAGTAAGACGTTAGAATCATTTCATACCCTCAAGGGAAGAATATCAGTTAATGATAGAAAATCAATTTCTCACTAGCCTAAGGAAATAGAGGGATTTGGTATCAGATTTGATTTGATTTTAGAAAAATAAAGACCACCCATATGAGTCTTCGACAACTGCTCATGTGATTCTTCAGAACCATTGCTATAGGAAAGATATTTTCCCTAACATACACACAGGAGGTTAATATCAAAACTGGCCATCTCCTATAGGCAAGTCTCTAAAGAAAATAATTGAAAAGGAGGAGTTCTTTCGCCTACTTCAAATGTGTAATGGGAAGAAGGAGGAGCCAGAGTGTCATTTTATATCTGATCAAAACAAAGGACATCTCATAAGTGTATAAAGGTTTAGGAGGGAGGTTAGAACTCCTAAGCCTGAGCTATACCCCATGCTTAGATGCAAACATGTTTGGGCTAATCTGGCAGACAGGTGTCCCTGGCCTGACCGTGTCTATTTGCTTGAATACTAAAGACTCTTGAGTGGAGACCCATTTTAAAGGAAGGAAGGAATAGACAGAACGCTTGGACTAACAGCAAAGCACTGTTGTAAAAGAGAGGAGTAATTCTGAATATAACTTGCTGTCTATCACTTGGAGTTGCCTTCCAGCTGAATCCCAATGAACTTACGTCTTATTCTAAGGAGAAGAGAAATGAAAACTGATAAACCAGTTGCTGTTCATCTCTTCTAAGATATTAGGACACAGAAAAGCTCTGTTTAGGAACCAATGTGGCAGAATCTTACCCTCCAGCCAAAACAACTAAAAAGTTGTATAAAATATAAAACTGAACAAAATGGAAAACAACTATTCTCAGACATTATACAATAGTCTAGACTTTAGCCTTTGAGAAAAGGTAAACAAATGATGGGTATTGAACAATAGTCAAGGACAGGAAAGAGAAATCCAAGGACAGTGCAGTGATTTTGCAGAGTTGAGGGGTCTGGGGTGGTTGGACTTTGCAGGGGAGAGTACCAGAGAGGAGGGTGCTAGCCAGAAATTGCACAGGGGTTCCTTGAGGCATTCACAGAATATAAGCTAAACGTGGATGGATAGGTCTTCATAAGACTAAGCAAAGAACAACCACTAGAAAAAATCACCTACTAAAGAGTTGTAATCCAAACAGTTCCTAAAGTTCACAGAGGTTTGGGACACATTTGATTTGCAAACAAGCAGAGAGGAGAGTCCTCACTGGAACATTAGGTAGAGGTCTCAGAATGTCCTGCTTTCGTAGTCGAGGTAGATTAAAGGGTACTCTAGGTTTAAGCTAATAAACAAGGCTTACGCTTAAAGCAAGCTTTAAAATGATCAAATTGATTAGCAAGTAATTTTAAATGTTTGCCTAAATAAGTCTCAATATTCTTTAAAAGAAACCTATGGAATCCAGAAACTCTACAATTTAATTCCTATATTATCAAATAAGCATTAAAAAATTACTAGGATGAAAGAAGCAAGAAAATGTACCCATAATCAGAAGAAAATCAGTCAGTAGAGATAGAGTCAGAAAAAATCAGAGGTGTTGGAATTAGTAGACAAGAATTTTAAAAGATATTATAAATATGTTCAAGGATTTAAAAGAAAACATGAGTGTAATGAGGAGAGAAATGGAAGGCATATGAAAAACAATAATTTCCCAAAGCTAAAACAACACCATATCTGAAATTAAAAACACTGAAATTAAACAAGACAGAAGGAAAAACTAACAGTGAACTTGAAGACATAGCAATAGAAGCTATCCAAACGGAATCACAAAGAGGAAAGAGAGTGAAGCTAAAAAGAGAAAAAAAAAATCTCCTCAAAATCTGTGATATGTCTTTAAGGCTATGCTTAAAAGAATATTTATGGCTTTAAATGTTCATATAATAAAAGAAAAAAAGCTTAAAGTAAGCAATGGGTAAATAGGCTTTCTTCCTCCTTCAGCCCAGGAATTGGAACTGTTTCAGCTTGTCAAGGACCCCAGAGCATTTCCCATATTGTCCTGACACACTGGAAGGCTCTAGGAGCCTCTATATCAGTGCACAGAGAGGGTAGAAATTCCTGGAGTGGGGCAGTTGAATTGTTCTCTACTAAAAGCAGGGCTGACAAATTCTTCCCCAGATTTCTAAGAGAGCTCAGCAGCAGATGGCTATGGACAGATAGGAAGAAAAGACAGAAACCTCACTGTAGCTAATGAGACTTATTCATAAGAAAATGTGAGAGAAAAAACATCCTGGGTATCTTCCAGAAATAACTGGAGGTGGGGTTGGTGGGATTAGAAATGAGGAATATCTTGCAGGAAGTTAAAGGTCAGTAAAAAATATCTGATGACAAATTCTCCCTAAGTGAGTAAAATATAGCCATGAGTACAGAGAAGGTCCACAATGTGACCTTTTTAAAATCTAATTTAGTAAGGCAGTATATTAGTTATCTATTGCTACTCCCAAGCTCAGTAGCTTGAAACAACTACATTTATTTTTCAGTTTCTGTAGGTCAGGACTCTAGGCACAGTACAGCTGGGATTTTTCCTTCACGACCTCCCATGGACACAATTCAGTGAAGGCCGTGCCTACTGAATCTAAGTCTCAACTGGAGAAAAATCCACTCTACGATTACTCCTATGATTATTGGCAGGACAACATTACCATGGGTGTTGGAATGAGAGTGTCAGTTCCTTGAAAGCTTTTAACGAGAGGCGGCCCTCAGTCACCTTGTGAGGTGGGCCTCTCCAACATGGCAGCTTGCTTCCTCAAAGTACAAATAGAGAAGTCAAAGGCGAGACAGTGCAGCAAGATGGAAGTCACAGTTTTTTGTAATATAATTCCATTGAAGTGACATCCTATCACTTTTGTCAGATTCTACCCAATAGATACAAACCACCAGGTCCTGCCGACATTGAAGGGGAGGCCATGAATAACAGCAGCTGGGGGATCTCTGTGTGCCTTCTACACACAGAAAGACAAGGGCAGGTATTGGCCCATGCTACTCTGGCAGGATGTTCCTCCTAGAAAGTGAAGGCCCAGGGCGCCTGGGTGGCTCAGTGGGTTAAAGCCTCTGTCTTCAGCTCAGGTCACGATCCCAGGGTCCTGGGATTGAGCCCCGCATCGAGCTCTCTACTCAGCGGGGATCCTGCTTCCTCCTCTCTCTCTCTGCCTACTTGTGATCTTTGTCTGTCAAATAAATAAATAAAATCTTAAAAAAAAAAAAAAAAGATTTCTTTGTACCTCTTCTAAAAAAGAAAAGAAAAGAAAGTGAAGGCCCGAATAAAATTAACATTTGGAGTGGATCAAGTCCCTCAGGTGCTCAGACAACCACCTTCCTCTGATGGCTGGAGTCATCCCAGTGAGGCTGTAGTTTAGAGAAGAGTGTAAGAAGTAGCAAGTGAGGGGAGAGAGAGAATGGTGATGCTACGGCATATAAGAAGCTTTGCTTGCTTTTAGAATGGTATTTCCTTGACAATAACAATTTAATAGACAAAATTTTTAGGGATATTTTAAGATAAGATGTTTTGTGTATGTGTGTGGGTAGATTCTTCTAGTTCCCAAGCCGTCAGTGAGTTCCTGAAGAGAGAAGTTTGAAAAGTCCAGGAAATGTGATTCACTGCTATGTTAGCTGAGTTTCAGTGATTCAAAATAAATAAATAAATAAGAATAAATAAAAGAATAAATTTCAGCTGTTCAAATGCCTCTTTTTTGACTTTTTCTAGAGTTAAATTATTTATGAATACATATTTTTAAGTTTAATGTACATTTTTACACTGATAAAAAAATTTTAAGAATATTTTTATAATCATTGCTATACCCTCAAATCCATAACTATTGATTGCAAATATTTTTCTTACATATATTAAAATTAATTAAACCTATTAAATATTTTTAATGTTTTTCTGCGTTCCACCAAAAATCACTTCATCTCTAGTGGAGGCAGCCTAAAGTCTGAAAACCGTGTATCATGGAAGGAACATTTGCTTTGGGTTTGAACAGTCACTTTGCCATTTTCTATTTATTAAAACATAGGAAAGTAAGTAACACTTGGGTTATTTGAACCCCAAGCTTCTTTTCTATGAAACTAGAATATTGATGTTTACCTTAAAGAGCTGTTTGGTTTTAGTGAGATGATAGTTGTAAAATGGATCATACTTGGTTATCCAATAATAAATGCAAACATAATAATATTGGCAATACCTAACACTTACTGCACAATTACCATGTGCTAGGTACTGTACTACGGCATCATGAATATATTTTCAATAAAACTTAGTATTTTTTTCAAAAGCCATGATATCAAGTAATTCAACAGTCCCATCTAGTATTGATTATCACCCACAACAGCTCCCAAGTTTCTAAAGGAATGAAAAATGTTTGAGGGTGTGCTGATAGATTAGAACATTTACCGTGATGTCAACATTACAGCTAGGAAAAAGTAATACAATAAAATGGGATAAAAGTTATGATATTTAAATGTCTCCCTTTGTAATGTGTTATATTATATGGATTATGCCAAATTAGTCCTCACAGTTTACAAACTGGAGCATGAACCTTTCGCAGTTGATCATGCCTCATTTAAAAGGCAAACATGTTCACATATGTGGGGCTTCCTACAACTTTTAGGCACAAGAACATAAGGTATGGGAAAGGTGTGCCCATGGGTGGTAATTTTCTTTATAAACCATAGACAAATAGGTAAATAAGACATGTTCTTTATGTGCCTTTATTCCAAAATGTTTGCGAATAATTCCTTCTAGTTTTGAGTCCTATCTTCCAGTGAATTATGATCTTATTCAGGTCTCACTTCGTCTAGCTGGGTTTTTTAAATTTGTTTTGTTTTGTTTTTATTCAAACCTTCTCACGTAAGGTATTTGCATGAAGCAGGCTTTTCTTAAGTGTTGAAGTGACAGGTGTCCGCTTCAGTCTACTGCCTGGTTGTCTAAGAATTCCGTGCTTCACTGTTTTCTGGGGATTTTTCCTGTAGCCTCCTGGAGAGGGCACCTTCCTTCACCTTACTATGGACAGCAGCCTATCCAGCTCAGACACTGCTATTTGCATACCCAAAGATTCACTAGGGGATAGTGCTAAGCAACAGATTTTTCCACACTTCCTCTCAAAGAACGCAAATGACCTGAAAGAAATTTTGAGATTTCCCTACTTTCTATCATCTCAACCAATCTTCATGAGAGGAAAGAAATAGTATATAGAAATAATTTTACCCAATTTCATTAGGAAGGCAGATGTACCTATAGTCATTTTGGATGTTAAATAATAACTTGCCTTCTCTTTGTTACAGTAGGATAATTCCAGGTAGAAACAAGGAGGGTTAAATCCTCCTTGTCTCATTGTGACACTTTCCTCTTCCAAGGAAAGAGTTCCTAACTCTACCTTTCAGCATGCTTCAGAATTGTTATGCACACATTTATGAATGAATTAGACATTTGAAATACTCAAATCCAATGTCCTCATTTTGCAGGCAAGCAAACTGATGGCCAGCAGTACCTAAATTTAAAGAGCTATTCAAGGATACGAATAGACAGCAGCTCAATTGGCATATCACAACGTTCCACATTCTCAGTGCATCACTTAAGTATCTAGGATGAAAGGAAAAAAGTAACCCCTTGAATATGTCCCGGCAAAGAAAGTTATTTGTACTCTGAGACCAACAATTGCCCTCCAAGAATTTTAAGTGGTAAAGAAGCTAGGAGCATTTGTTAGAGTCTAAGCCAAACTGCGTCTGGTTCCCTCTTTTCTTGACCCATTACTTCCCTTCAGCTATGTTCATTAAAATTCACACTCCACCTAACATTTCAACACAGAGAAGGAAAAGTGGAGGCTCTAGGCTTCTAGCATCCTGAACAATACTTTTTCTCCTTGACAACAGAGAGCCAAATTTTCAGCTGAAAAGCCATGAATATCAGATTAAAAATTGTAATAAAACCCTCCCTTTCTCTAAAAATACTGGGGATTGAAGGGTGATCCCATCTGGGCCAGGGTGGGTGTGATAAAATGCAAATGTGCACTTCCAGTAGGAAGAGAGCATGATGCAGTACAGGTCAGAAGTGTGGACTGAATAAGGATAGTTTTTAATACTAATGGAACTGGGGGAGGACTGCTTCCAGATGGGAGGGGCAGCGGGTGGAGAGAGGTTTGTGGGGGCTGGGGGTGAAAATTGAGCAAGCATATGGATACAGAAGGGAAAGAATAAGGCTCTAAAGGGCAGAAAATGTGGAAGCAGGACTCAAATTGCAGAGAACTCCATAATGACGCACTGGGCCTGTAAAGAGGGAGACAAATTCAGGAAATAACCTCAGATAAAGGTGGGATGCTGAGGGCTCCTGGGAGAGCAGTTTCCATTAGATGGTCAGAGAGGAAAGAGCCTGCCAGTGCAGCAAAGATCAAGTAAGGAAGTAAAGAAACGGGAATGGGTAGAACAGCATCTCCTTTAGATTTTCAGGAAAGTCACTCAAGCATCCAGTTTCATGTGAATTTTCTTTTACTCAAGATATCTTCAGAGATAAAGCAAAAGCAGCAAAATGTTACCAAAAGGGGGACCTAGGTAAAGGATGTGTTTTCGTGTCCCTTTGGTTTCACCATTCTTACTCTTGCGCAAAGGTCCCTGATGGACATAGAGTCACTATTCAGTTTTGCTCAACAGTGTGACCTTATCTACAGTAAATGTCAGGGTCTCAATTCAAAACACAAGCAAAGGGTGATGAAACAGAAATTTCTCACTTAAAGAAAGCTACCCCATTTTAATTAAGTTCAGTCAGTTTACTAGCAATAAATCAGCCAGTGATTGTGTGAACTCTGATTCTTCTTCACCAGGTTCTTGTCTGTCTTTATTTTCAGCTTTGGTGTATAACACCTATTATCATCTTAACTTTAAGTCTATTAATATCTCAGTGCATGGTATCTAACGTTGAGTGTGTCCATATCTTCTTAAGGCTATCTTTTTGTTCTACACACTCCTATTTTGAAATGTGTTAGTGGTTTTCAATATCTATACCATTATTCATAGCTAACTGAGGTCCCATTTAAATGTGGGCTCATTTTCTAGATAAGACTGTCTCGTATAGTATGATTAGGAGGTCCAGAGATCTTTAACCAAACCCATTTCATAGAGAGTTAGACTTTGAGGTTTCCTCACAACATGGTAAAACGCTCTGTGTACACAGACAGGGCTTGCCAGAACTGTCTGGCAAAGAATAGAACAGAAGTGGCAGGAAAAGGCCACGCGTCTCAGTCACGTTCTGTTTATAGTAGGAATGCCAGGTCCCTTTGGAGTTGACTGCTTCGGCAGAACACAACTGGAAGCCTTCTGTTGGGGAACTTCCCAGAGGTTCCCAATTCAATACATGTGCCTTGTGTGGCCCTTCTATCATGGGGAAGTGATGCAACATAGGCACCACTCCCTTGCAACCACATCAGACTCTGACTCCTCTTTGATTGCAAACTTCTAGGCAACCAGAAGTCTCTGAAAAAGTATAAGTTCCACCTCAGAACCAACATCTTTCATTACACTGCAGGGTGAACAAGCCCTTTCAGCTGCTTCCTTGTTGTCTGCCTTAGATTTTAACCTTCCTTTCATCGTGTGTGTTTCTCTCACTCTAAAGTAGAAGCAAGTCGATGGAGAACACTGGGTCTTTATGGCTCTTAAAGAGGGTCTGCAGAGAGATCCTGGGATGCTAGCCTCTGACAGCTTTATTTGATACCATGTAACCGGAGGCAAGTAGGAAGGGTTGCTATTGTTAGCATTTCAAAACAACATCCATTATCACCTTCTTTTTTGACCTGTTTAACCTTTTCTTTCAAGAAATTATTCTTTGATTCTCAAGCTCCCTTGCCCTTGTCTGAGAACAAAGAGGTTCCCCCCCATTTTTAGTGTACAAATTGCTTTAGTCATTTTCAGGTTATGAAGTATGGGGGGATATTTTCCTACAGAGAAAATACTTATGATTTCTTTTATGGATAATTCAAATATAGTTGAACCTTAGAACTTAAAGATGAAGAATGAAATTGTTATGAGTTTGGGGAAAAAAACCTGAGCAATCAAAAACCAGTCTTCATGTATGCACAATAAAATTGAGTTTTAAATTGTGTAATCATACCTCTGCATAACATGGCAGGGATATTATTGTTTGTTTTGATGTTGTGCTCTATTTTAAAATGTACATAGCTATGCAAATAAAGTTAGGTAACTCAATCAAGACACAACTTTTTTTTTTTCTTAATTTACCATCTCAGTTTCTTAAATCTAAAACCCAGAGGAAATAAATGCAAAAAAGTCAAAAGGAAATAATTGAAGTGTTGATGTTTCCTCTTAAAAAAATTAAAGATATTTAAGATTTTCATCAGGACATGGTTAATTAACATTACGAGTAGGGCGATACCATCAGTAAAAGAAAAATTTCTAAATTGTTTGTGTCTAATTCTCCATCATCTTCCAACACTCCCCCCATACCCATACCTCTGTTCATTGTATAATTACTCTTCTGGCCTGGAATGCCCTTTATCCTTCATGTCCATCTGGCTAACTCATGCTTGTCCTAGAAAACTCAGTTCTGCTCTCATCTTTTCTCCATTACCCTTAGCGGCTCAGAAAAGCCAGTACTTTTACTTTCAGAGTTTGCAAATCAAAATGTAACAAATAGGGGTACCTGGGTGGCTCAGTTGGTTAAGCTTCCTCTAACTCTTGATTTTGGCTTAGGTCATGATCTCAGAGTTGTGGCATCAAGCCCCTCATTATGCTCTGCACTCAATATGGAGTCCTCTTATCCTTCTGCCTTTGCTCCTTCTCCCTTCCTTCTGAATCTTTCTCTCTCTCAAGTAAATAAATAAATAAAATTTTAAAATGCAACAAACAGGGGAGCCTTGGTGGCTCTGTTGCTAAGCCTCTGCCTTCAGCTCAGGTCATGATCCCAGGGTTGTGGGATCTAGCCCCAAATCGGGCTCCCTGCTCTGCTGGAAGCCTGTTTCTCCCTCTCCCACTCCCTCTGCTTGTGTTCCCTCTCTTGCTGTGTCTCTCTCCGTTAAATAAATAAATAAAATCTTTTAAAAAATTAAAATGAAACAAACAATTATATATCAGGATTGGTAGGAGTATCAAGGGTTATTTCACAACTGCCACTATGTGTTTCTTTTTCTCTGACACGATCGACACAAATCCTGCTATGTTTGAGACCATTCATTTCCTTTCCCGGATGAGCTTCTTTCATGATGCACTGTTCCTGAATCTGGCTGTAGACAGATTTTGGTAGATGTCAGTGATAAGCAATGTGTTTTATATGAGAATGATATCGAAATGTCTTCTTCAACTTCTGGTTATAATCTTTGGCTGCTTTTTCTCACAATGGAAGCATACCCAATTTTTCAGAAGCATTGGCTTTACATAGACAAATGTTCATTTCATCAGACCCACATATAATATATTTGCTGTCAGAAGTCCATTTTACATAGCTAACATGTTGCATTCTCTTTGTGTGATAGACTTCCCTGCTTCTACTTTTGTCCACAGGAAAGATCCAAATAGATTTATCAAAACTAGCACACATAACTCTTTCCCAGTGGGAAATTAATCCATATCAAGCCCCACAGATGCATGATCCATATGTACCATTAAGGGAATGTCCAGTACATGCATATCAAAACTATACCGTTCTAATCATTTGCAGCAGTAAAAACGAAAGCTTCCATAGAGCTCCAATAAATTGTATTTGTTCTCATATCGACGATGACCTTTTTCAAAGGACTGGCATGCCTCATATCATATAGTTCTATATTCCTGTTAGAAGCACAACTTTCTAAGATAAACATCTCAATTGGCTTAACTTTAATACTAGTTATACTGTCGAATCCCCAGGTCATTGGACATATAGGACTTGTTCTTTGTTTATCCCAAATGTTTACTTGCTGTCCACATGAAGCAAAAACAGTTTCTTTCCAGTGATGATCAATTCCTCCACACAATGTCTTTCCTAATGTGGTATGCAATGGTTTCTCCTCTTCCCCCATTGCCTGGTCCATCCATTTCCCACTGCTCCACAGTTTTGTCATCACCAATAGTAGAAAAAGAAGTCCCACAAAAGTAAGTACATATTCTTTGTACAAAACCCTCATGTGCTTGCATTATACAGATACATTTTCTTTTTTTTTTTTTAAGATTTTATTTATTTATTTGACACAGAGAGAGAGATCACAAGTAGGCAGAGAGGCAGGCAAGGGGGGAGGGGGAAGCAGGCTCCCCACTGAGCAGAGAGCCCGATGCGGGCCTCGATCCCAGGACCCTGAGATCATGACCTGAGCTGAAGGCAGAGGCTTAACCCACTGAGCCACCCAGGTGCCCTACAGGTACATTTTCATTTAGTCAAGTTCCAAATTCTAACCTCCCCATCACATGCCCCAGGAAGGGCAGCAGCCAGGGTCTTTGGATGCTCTGCCAAGCAACTGACTCCATCTCGGTGACCATCCAGGAAAGCAAACAATGGTTTCATAAAGTTCTTAAGTATTCTTGTGGGACCTCAAAAAAATTAAGTAGGATCACAGTTTCTTGGAATTCTTTGTAAGTCCAGCTTGATTTCTCGGACATAGTTGTCCGGGTTCTGGCTCAGCATCTTCGCCTTCATTTTGGCTGCTAGTTGTCCCCGACCCCACAAGCCTTTCCTTCACACTTGGGTTCCTGCTGCCTTCTTAAACAAAACCCCCTTAAAATATCTAAGTTATACTACTAACTCTACCACTAGTGGTGTGACTCATGTTCTCTTAGCATCATTTCTTTATCCATAATGAGAGGAAAAGCAAATAAGGTTGCACTTCCTACCATCCAGGATTATAGTATCAAATGAGATTATGTATATGAATATGCTTTGTGAATGCTTTAGCACCATGCAAATATAAAATATTAGTATTATGTGCATTATTATGGGAATCTGTTCTACTCAACATTTTTATCAACAACTTGAACAAAGACATTAAAGCATGATTATAAGCTTTGCAGATGATAGACATATGGGAGGAATAGCTAATAAAAAGAAAGGAAGATAGAATCAAAGTTCAAAGAAATCATGACAGATTGGAATGATGACTAGAACTACTAAAATGATATTTAATAGGAACAGATGTAAAATACACTTCAGTTTAAAAAAAAAGCATGTCAGGGGAGACCTGTGATGACATCAGTTTATATGAACCACAGTTATATGGTTGGGAATTGAGGATAATTTTAGATTTCTCTAATAGGAATACTCTGTCCAGAATAAAAGAGGTAATATGCCACATGTGTCAGACCATTGCTTACATGTGTAATATTTAAATATTGAAATATGAGGAACTGTGCATCTAGGGAAAGCAAGAGAATTTTGAAAGGCTTTGAAACTGTATCATATAAGAAGCAACTGACAGAACTAGGGTTGTTTTGCTTGGAAAGAAATACATAAGGGTGTCTACAAATGTTCCAAGGACTTACACACAGAACGGATGTAAAAATGCCTAATACAAAGAGTAATTGGGAGATCTAAAAGAGATAATGAGGCATATACTAGATTCTCAGTAAGTGAGAGTCAAATCTAAATTCATTCTGTCTTACTCTAGTGGGAAGAGTATGGATGTTTGACTGGGAGAGCTGGTCAAATTAAACCAAATGGAATGAGTTTCTCATGGCTGGAAATATGCAAGGAAACTTTTATTGCTACATATAGCATTTGTATAACGTGCTGGAAGTTTTGTGTGTATTAGTGTTGTCTCATTGGAGAACGTGCATTCATCTAACTATACACCTGCTTTCCGTCCATGCACAACCCATAGCTAAGAAAAGATAATATGCAAAATTCCATTACATTTTCAGAAAAAAAAAAAAGAAAGGCAAGTAATGTTGCCTCTTAACAGTAGAAAACTTTAGATACAGAGAGATTATGTAAATGAAATATTCAATAATGTTGTGATAGCCCCTGCTAAGGCTCTGGTTTTCAAATGCTAGTGTGTGTCAGAATCACTCACAGGGCTTGCCAAAACACAGATGACTGACATTCACCCTCAGAGATTCTGAGTGAGTAGACCTGGGGTAAAGCCCTTCAAATTTGCATGTCTAATAAGCTCCCAGGAGATACTGTTAAAGGACCACTGCTCAAAGTGAAAATGCCTTGTTCATACCCCTTGCCACACAAGACAAATTTGTCACAGTTTTAAATGTATTATATCCTCCTATCTTCTTCAGTTGATAATTAGGGATGAGAACCCGATTAATCCATAACAACCTATAATGTGCCTTGTCATGAAAAGAGAAGCAGAAGGAATCAAGTTTCATCTCTCAAAAACTTGAAACAATGCATGTTTAAAAGACCAGAAACTTATATAAGAAAAAGAAACTGAAAAACCAACAGGTATAAAGGAAGGAGTGAAAAGGAAGACGGATAATCAGAAGAGGAGAGAGAATATAGCAAAATGTAGGAAGCAGCTGATTTCAGTTGATGGTGAAACACTAGATTAAAGACCCTTAAACTTCTTTTGAAGTGCTGGCGCTCCAGGATCTGGTTCCCTCACCCGTTAAGGTGGCTCTACTAGATGTGCTCTTCTTGCTTTCTAATCATTTGACTTTTTCTATGTTCTTGTTTCCAAACCTGCTTACGATACACCTCACACTTACTGATACTTTTGAGAAATGTTTACTCCAGTACTTGGAAGACCTTTATCTTCCTGCTAGCAAAGTTGCTATTGAGAAGTCCATCGCCACAACAATGCCCTATCTTTTGCTTGAGACTCACTATGTTACCACTCTGGAAGTTTTGAGGGTCTTCTCTTTTCCTGGTGCTCTGATAATTTCATCACAATGTGTCCCAGCATGGGCCTTTGAAGAATTACTGTCTGAGTGACTCTTGCATTCTGGAAAATTGTGTCCTCTGTCATGAAGTTTTGTTTGTTGTAATCTTTCTTTAAAAACAAACTGAAAGAGAAGGCAAGACTTTCCGACAAGAAGCCCAAGCAGTTTTAGAAGTCAAACAAGAAAGAAAATTTTTGTTCTTCTGAAGACTGCTCCCTCCCCCAAAAAAGAAGAAAGAAAAGCAGGAAAGTCTGAAGGGGGTTTTGGTTTCTCTCTTGTAATTCAGCCTGATTGTTCTGTAAATTCTCAGGAAGAAGCCATAGGATCCACAACAGAGTAAAAACAGACTGAGAAAATGAATAGTGAAAGGATGAAAGGACAGTGATGAGAACCAGAGGACAAAACAAAGCCATGCCCCAGCTGACCGCGCTGGGCTCAGGGAGGCAGGGTTGCACACTCTACAAACACCACTAATGGTGGCAGGAAGGAAACAGTATTTTAAGCCCATCGGTAATCCCCCTCTATTTTCTGTCACTCTGGAAAAGCAGTGCTAACAATGACCTTCTCTGTGCTTCCCGCATGGGATTTAGCCACTGTTGTAACCTTTGTGTTGTTCATTGTGAGGCTAGAAAAGTATAATTCCACTATGCGTAAGCCCTTTGTAAGAGGAAATACAACTGTCAGCTCAGGTGGCTTTAAGCTGCCAGAGCTTGGGGAATAAAACCAACTCAACTCTCTTCAAAATCCCCACGTGAGGAGAGAAGCTGACAGATATTAGTTCTGTCTTCCTGTAATAAACTCTTTCCATGAAGTACAATGATCTCATGGCAGTCACACTGGAATCAACTGTGAAGGTTTAAGAACTCCTACCCTTTCCCTCCAGAGATTCTGACTTATTTGGCCCAGTGTTTTGAGCTGGGCATGAGGATTTGCAAATGCCCCCGACGGTTCTAATGTGCAGCCAAACTGAAGAACTATTGCTATTTTTCTTTCTTTCTTAGTCTCGCTCTCTTTACGGTTGCCTTCCCAGAATAATGTTTCTCTTTCCTAGACATCTAACTTTTGGTTCAGGCTTCAGCTCTTACTCGTTTAGGAAATTGTGAGGAAAATGGGCTCTGCCTGGCTTCAAGGCTGAGCCTTCTTGGCTTGTGTTAATTAATCCACTTTATTCCTTCATCCACAATCAGTGGTCCAGAGATGAACAAGTAATATATAAACAACCCAATCGGGATGATCTTCGTACACTTGCTTGGAAGTCTTTGATAGGAATATTTTCTTTCTTCCTCTTTCATCCTTCTTTCTTGTGGCAAATGGATGTGAAGCCAGGAACGACTACTTGTGTTTTTCTCCATGAGAGAAGCAGCACAAAGATGTAATCATTACTTAGAAGGGGACACAGCCAGGAAAATTGCACAGAATCAGAGCTAGAGCCACAAGTTGATGGTCATCCTCAAGCCCATCCTGTTCTCGGGATTGCAGTTAGATAAGTCAGTAAAGGGCCTTTTTATTCAAGTCAATTGAGTTGGGATGTAATTAAGGTACTACAACAGATTTATCCCCATGAGCTATTTTTCTTCTTGCTTCTCTTAAACCTGGGCCAAGTGGTTATAGAAAGATGTGAAAAACATTCACTATTTATAAGGTACTGAAGCATCATGCTAATAATTTTTCATGGTCACCTTCCTAGATTAAGGTAAATCTTAATGTAAGCAAGATATCTTTTTTGTGGTTTGAAATGGATGTGCTAGCTTCTCGGATCTATATAGAGTAGACTGATGTCATGACTACAGAAAGAAGTATTTACATCCCATACTGTTGCTTTCTCCCACGATAAGCAAGTTGCCTATTTGTCAGCAAATTGATAATTGTTGAGTGAATGATTCACAGGAACACTGCATTAGGAAGTGTACATTTGGTTAGGAGATAGATGAATGAAAGAAAGGCATGGTCCAGGACGACAAGCAGTTTCCTCTTCAATTGAGCTGTTCTCCCCACATTTCACTTCCAATCTGTAATTGTGGACTGCTTTCCCATTGGAAGAATGCTCAGGGATTCATGCCTAGATCTCCCCTAATATCCTATTGACTCTGCCTTTAGAATGTTGAGCCAGGGCGCACCAACAGAGACACCGATGATCCATGATTCTTTCTAGACAGTAACATTTCCCCTGGATCCAACAAATTCATCACTTTGCCAGCCTGGAACGGAAATTAAAACCAGAATGGGTACTGGAATCTTCCCTTGGTTTTTTTCTCTTTATGTCACTTTTTCTAATTGCAGAAGCTAGCACTTTTTTTTTCTTTAAATACCATTAGCCAACATATAGTACATCATTAGTTTCAGATGTAGAGTTCAACAATTCATCAGTTGCATTTAACACCCAGTGTTCATCACATCACATGCCCATCACTCAGTTACCTCATCCCCCCAGCAAACCCCTCTCCAGCAACCTCTAGTTTCTTTCCCATAGTTAAGAGTCTCTCATGGTTTGTCTTCCTCTCTGCCTTCTTCTCATTCCGTTTTCTCTCCCTTCCCCTGCGATCCTCTGCACTGTTTCTTATATTCCACATATGAGTGAAGCCATATGATAATTGTCTTTCTCTGACTGACTTATTTTCTTCCACATAATACCCTCCAGTTCCATTCATGTCAGTGTAAATGGTAAGTATTCACCCTTTCTGATGGCTGAGTAATATTTCATTGTGTGTATATACCACATCTTCTTTATCCATTCCTTTGTTGATGGACATCTTGGCTCTTTCCGTAGTTTGGCTATTTGGACATTAATCAAGCACTTTTCAAGTGACCAGACATAATTCTCCTGGATGTTGACTTTGTAAACTTTATCTCACACTAACCTTTTTCAGCTGGGGATGTTCCCCTTTGTATGCATAAGAAATTGAAATATTTATGATTCTACTAACTAATTTGACAAAGAAACCATAGCCTTCAAAGAATTTTGAATTTTTATTGAAAATAGACACTTCTGATGTTTTCCTACTTTCTTATGGAATGAAATAATTTGGTTTTTATAGGCTGATTTTAGTCAAATTGGCAAAGAGGCTGAAGTCTTAGAGATATATTGAGTTTTCTTGTAGGCAGCCACCCATGAAGTTAAAGTCCAGGGGAAATCAAATTTCTTTAGTTCAATCATTTGCCTCCAGTAATGACTTACTTTTGCACCAACCATAACATTTCTCTACCATTATAACGATTTAGAGAATTTTTGTGTATCAGATTACTTTCACTTGGACACAGTTTTCCTTGCTTCGCTGCTGAACCAATCCAGCGTTCTGAGGTGCTGTCAGTTCGCATGAAGGGACAATCTGCAGGCTCCACTGAGTAGGTGAAGTGTTCCATCATGACTGGTTACACTCCAGTTAGGACTCTTTACCTCCAGCTCCAAGTAGCACTACATTTTCTCTTAACACTTGTGAGCTACAGTCTAGAGGCCTGAGTTTTTCTCCTGTAGGTATAGGTGAGTGTAGGAAGCAGGAATAGAGATTTTTGGAGAGCCAAGTTTTGACATAGGAGTAGTGCTGGAATAAGTTTAAAAATGCATATGCCATCTCCCAAACCAACCCTTTGGCTGGTAGGCTCTATGACACCTCATAAGAGACTAATACTTGGGCTTTAAAATCATAAGGTCTGGCCCAAGCCAGGAAAGAAACCCAAATATTTCTCCTTAAGTTTTACAGAGCCTTGTGGTATTTGTTTTTTAAACTCTTATATTATAAAATAGAATAAATGAATGCATCTAGTAAAATGTGTGAAAGTGTGTTTTCAGTTTAATAAACAGCTACAAGCAACACTCATGAAAATATGATATATGTCAGAAGAAAGAATAATAGCAATATTCCAAAACTCCCACATGTGGCTCCTCCCACTTTCCCTTTCCTTTGGGGTAATCATTACCTTGACACTAATTATGAGCAATTCCTTGTTTTTCTTTAGTTTTAATTCTTGTGTATGCATCCCTAAGAAAAATACTTGAGTCTTGCCTGTTTGGAATACTACATAAATGCAATTCTGCTGCATATATTTTCTATAACTTGCTTTTTTCCATTCACTATTAAGATTATAAGTTTCAGCCATATTGTTGCACATAGAACTAGTTCATTAATTTTCATTGCTGGGTAACATTCTATGGTTTATTGATATGGCAATTCATTCATCCATTTTACTATTGAAGGGCTCTTTTCAGTTTTTGGAAAATGTGAAAAATGCTGCTTTGAACATTCTTGCATTTTGTTTCTTGTTGTATATAAACATGCAGATTTATAAGGAATACTCTTAGAAATGGAAAGACTAAATCACAAGATATGTGTGCTTTTTCAAGTTTACTAGTTTTCTTTCCCAACTAAAGCATTACTACATAATGTTATACCAGTTTGCAAAATGTGGTAATTTGCACAGAGTGAAGCCCAATGGGGAACTTGAACCCCCAACCCTCAGATCAAGACTGGAGCTGATGCTTACCCAACTGAGCCAGCCAGGAGCCCCATGTTAATTTATGTTCTTAATAAAAGGTCCTATAAAGTCCTCCAAATTTATTCTTTTATTTTCATTGTTGTTTTGTCGATTCTGGATACTTTATATTTCTTTTAAATATTTATTTCTCTATTTGGGAGAGAGAGAGAGCCAGCACAGGGAGGGGCAGAGGGAGAGGGAGACAGAAACTCCAACAGACTTCTCGCTGAGTTCAGAGTCTGAGGCAGGGCTTGATCTCACAAATCTGAGACCACGACCTGAGCAGAAAGCAAGAGTCAGATGCTTAACTGACTGCACCACCCAGGGGCCCCCTGGATACTTTACATTTCAATATGAATGTTAATTATCAGTCTGTTCAGATATAAGCCTACCAAAAATTCCTGGGATTTTGATTGATATTACATTGAATCTACAAGTCAATTTAGAGAGAAATGACAGATTAACAACATTGTGTCATCTAATCTAGGAACATGGCATCTCCATCTTTTTAGAGCTTCTTTACTTTCTCTCACCATGATCTATTTTTCAGTCTAACGGCCTTGTATAATTTTTCTCAGATTCATCTCTAAGTGATATTTTTAGTGCTCGTGTAAATGGTATCTTCATTATTTCAATTACTTATTGCTAGTACATAGAAGTCCAATTGATTCTGTATATTCATCTTCTACCCTAAAACCTTGTTAACGTCACATATTAGATTTATTAGCTTATTCATTTTAGATTCCAGAAGATATTTTACAGAAACCACTCTGGTTTTGGTAAAGGAAGATGACTTTACTACTTCTTTTCCAATGATGTTGTCATTCAAGTTTTTTCTTACCTTCCTGGGCTGTCAGGAATCTTTAGGACAACGTCAAATAGAAGTGGTGGGAGAGAATATCCTTACTTTCATGATCTTAAGAGACAACATTCATTTTCTTTTCACCATTAAAAACAATGGTAGCTGAAAGCTTTTCAGAGATGACATTTATCGGATTAGGGACATCTCTTCAATTTCTTGTTTTCTGGGAAATTTCTATTGGTAATGGATATGGGTTTTGTCAAAAGCTTATCCCTGTATCTATTGATATATGTGTTTTATCGTTGTTGTTCCTGTGTGTGTGTGAGTGTGTGTGTGTGTGTGTGTGGTCTGTTAGTGAATAAGGTGAATACTTGGATCTTTAAAGGCTAAACCATTTTTTGCATTCTTGAGATTATTCAAAATTGGTCATATTATCTTTTTTACATATTGTTAGCTATGATCTGCTAAAGTTTTGTTGAACGTATTTACACGTACGTTTGCGAAGGATATTGTTCTGCAGTTTTCTTGTCTTGCAACATGTTGGTCTAGTTTTGCTATCTGGATAACGCTGGTCTTGTGAAATGTGTTGGGAAAGAGTCTCTTTAATTATCTGGAAGGATTTGTGTTTAGACATGTTTTATGGCCTGCTATGTGTTAAATATTTATAAATGATCTGTGCGTGATTGAAATTAATGTACATTCTGCAGTTGATGAGTCAACTTTGTTAACGATGTTTTTCAGTTTTTTTATATCCTTGTATTTTTAAATGCTTTTCTATCAATCCCTAAGAAAGGAGTGTTGAACTTTCTGACTTTAGAGATCTATCAAATTCTCGTTGTATTTCTGTCAAATTTTGCTTTGAACAATTTGAGACTTTGCTAATATATGCACGTAATTTTTAAATTGCTATACATTCTGTTCATTGAATCTTTAATCATTATGAAGTAATTCTTTTTTTTTTTTTTGCAAGACACTGAATATGTTTTTATTGAGTCTTTTGGTTTACAACATGAGGTAAAAGGAAAGTCATTTCTTTTTACACAGCTGTAGTAAAATATTTTAAACTTTAGGGAATTATGATGGATTACATATATTAAAAGGTGGGGATTGGGTAAACAATATCTGAGTTCTTGAATTTTCCTGTTGACTCTTCCCTTACAGTAGTAACCAGCTCTAGTTAGTTACATAAGTTTCTTCAAGGCCATGTTTTACTGTTGCTGATGTCTTTACATCTGAAGCATTGTTGTTTCAGTCAGTATTCACTAATTCCACTTCAAAAATAAGTTTTTCATTTGGTGGAATTTTGGCATCAGGCTGTCCTTTTTTCCATAAGCCCATTCTGGCTCAATCTCTAGTCGAGCCTTTTCTCCTTTACTCATAGATAAGACTGCTTCATCCCATCCTCTGATAACTTTGCCTATTCCAACCTTAAAACTTAAAGGCTTGGCATTTTTCTTCTTCTTTGAACTCTTTTGAATATTAGTATCAAATACAGTCCCATCCTGTAGTGTTCCTGTATACCAGCAATGAACAACATCTCCCTTCTGGGGAAGTTGGTTTTATCTCCTTTTTAAAGAACAGGTTTTATATGTTTTGGCGGACCCTCATCCAGAGTCTCTTCAGACTTGGTTTCTTTGGGTTTATCTTCATTAAGCTCCACATTTTTCACCTGCTCAGACACATTACTTAAACTTTTAGTACCCTTGAAATGCTTCCTTTCAAAAAAATGGTTGTAGGCTGTAACCAAATGGTCCTTGTAAGCTGTCTTGGCCACATTTTTAATGTTTCTAAAAACTTATGTTCTTCAAGAAATGAAGCTGAACTATGGTCCTGTAGAAACTTGATAATGTCCTTCTTGGGTAGCAGCTTGCTGTGCAGCTGCTCCACAGTCCACGCCTGCTGTGGAACAGCCATCACCATCTCCTTGTCCCCTTCTCCCGCCTCTGCTTTACTGAGCTCTGATGTAATTCTTTTTAATTCTGCTATCTGTATTTGCCTGAAGTCTCCTTTTGTTGGTTATTAATATAGTTATATCAATTTTTCTTTTTATTAGGATTTGATGGCATGTCTTTTTCCACCCAATCACTTTTAACATTTTCCATAGCCATGTTTATTTTAGATATATTCCTTATAAACAGTATAGACTTTTTGTTCCCAGGTTATCTCTTTTGTTAAACTAGAGCATTGAGTCCATTTGTATTCAGCCTAATTACTAATATTTGTGGATTTATTTCTACCATATTATTTTATACTTTGTGGTCTCTGTTTTTATCTCTTTTCTTTGTTATTTTATTACTGAATATTTTAAATAATGTTTTCATCCATTATTAGTATAAAATTTAGACCCTTTGTTTCTGCTCCTGTGGTAATATTAGAAATAACATTCATATTTAACTTACTATAATTTGTAATTATTCAATTGTTTTACTCTTTTCTTTGAAAATATTAGGACACTAGAACTTTTACCCCATTAATACCACTCATTCCAACTGATAAATTATGGTTCTATGATTTTTTTAATCTGAAATTTTGAAGTCAGTTTTCTGTTTATGTGTTTACTACAACAAATGTTATTACTTTTGATTTATAGACTCAGTGTTCATGTTTATATTACCCACTCATCCACCATTTTCTTTGATGCTCACTTCAATTAGAGATCATGTTCCTTGGACCTGAAGATTATTTTCTAGAGTTTTCAATAACTGACAACTTTTCCCATATTTATTTTAGTAAACATGTCTTCACTTCACCTTTTTTTAACTGGCATTTTGTCGAATATAGAAATCTAGCCATACTGTTATCCATGACACCACATTATTTTTCCTTGTAGCACCTGAAATTTGTAGCTGCATAGTTATGTATTCAATATCTGTATTCTGAACTGTGTTACTGGGCCATAAGTTCTATGTGGGTGGGAACTATGCCCATTTAGCATATCAGTGGATACTTGAATCTGCTATAATGCTTGAAATATGGAAGTTAAACAATATAGATTTGCATGAATGACTAATAGAATGAAGAAATTAATAAGCATAGTCCCTGCACTTGTGGTATTTACATCCTGGTAGATGTGTATTAAAAATAGACAAATTATTGGTGATCTAATAATTGAGGGCTGGTTGTCTGATTCTCACTATTAAATGAAACAAAACAAAACAGGGACCAAGGAGAAAAAGATTTGAATAATTAAAATCTGGGTTAATTTCTGAAGCTAATATGCAGCTATTCTCATTGCATATTGTTCTTTCATTATTCTTAAAGTTGCCGGTGAAATTGGTCCTGAAGACTTAATAGTACAGCTTGAATATAAATTTTTGCTTTGTCTAAGTTGGGTTTTACTAATATATGCATATTATTGCCTCCTCCTTCTTATTTCTTAGAGTATATTCATACTTTTTAGGGCATACTTCTTAGGATATACTTTAGATTTCCCCAGCAAAGGTTTCTTGAGTCCTAGGTGCATTTCTATGTGAAAATCAAATTCATGTGCCCTATCCTTTGCCATATGCCTATACAGCAGATATAAGTACTAATGCTAGTCATGGCGTTACCAGAGTGCATCATGATTTTCATTGTGTATTATTCTACTAAAAGATGGAATGGCAGCCTCAAGGTGATAAGTATCTTAAAGAGCTATGGAAAATGTGGTGACTGCACAAGAGGGGGTGGCTGGACTTGAAACTTTGGACTTGAAACTTCCAGACTCTGAAACTGGACTTGAAACCTCAAAGTTTGATGGCCTTTTTCATCTTTAGCAAGTCTAAGATACAGACCTATAGATACTGATATAAGCATCTGACTTTTGCTGGGGCAAGAATTACATGACATCTACCATTTGAGTCTCACTCACCCCCAGATTTACCTCCTTTTCTTGATATTTGGCACACCATTGAATGTCTTTGAGCCTATTCTTTCAACAGTCTTAAAATGTGTCAGGTGCTTTGCTATCCACTTGATGACAGAACGTGAGTAATCTCTACCTTCGTGAAGCTCATGGTATAACTGAGGAGACAAAGAAATAAAATAACCAATTATACCATGGTGTGATAAATTCCACAGATAGGGAAATGACTGACATCTAAATGACTTGTCAGAAGTATCCTTTTACATTACCTCTGGGATACCTTCTCTGACCATTTATGTCTTGCTTAGATATGGCACTCCTTAGTGTTCAGTGAGAGAACCACATAGCTCAACCCGAGGGGTGACACTCAGATTACCATGAAAATGGTGTCCCCTGGATTGTTCAGCATATATTCCATGCAACTCAGCTCTTATAATGGCAAAAGCAGCCATGATTATTTTGAAAGGGCCAATTCTCAAGCAGACAGTGAAAGATTATAACTGACCTAAATTATGGAGAGATGTTTCATTAGAAGGAAGTATAGGAGAAGTAGTCTTCTAGCTTTGGATAAATAGCTACCCCATCAAAAAAAGAATAATAGAATGAACACAAGAATTGCAAAAGACTTATGCAGTGCTGCCAAATCGAGACATAAGCTGGAGCCAAACCATGATGACTTAGTAGTCCATTGAGTAAAGAGTGGCGGATGGAGTACCTTCTGGATATTCATGAGATTGTGGGCTTCAAAAGGCTGATTTCCATAGTCAGTACCCCAGATCTACTTCAGACCATCAGAACTAGGAACAGTTATAGGGGTGACATATTGGAGGCCAAAAAAGTCCTGGTAGAAGTTATTTCCAATGAAACTGGAGTCCTGGCAATAGAAGGTAACATTCTTAATAAGTCCCACTTATTATATATGTATTATACAGATGTGTTATCTGTATATTGCACAAGACGTCTGTCCTTTATAAGCTAGGGGAAAGCATATGTATCCAGAACCCAGGGTACAAGAATGACAGATACGGTAGTATATGGCAAGAGTTACAAAGTACTGTAGAGCTGAGGTTCAGATTTTCTAGTCAAAGTCAAGAGCACTTTGTACAGTGGAACTGATTGGCCATGAATCTCTGAGCATTTCATCAATGAAATGGTGCCTCTTTACAATGCAGCATAGGAGGCCATACCTCCCAGTCTGAATACATGGCCCGAGGCCATTTGCAACTGTGTAGTGATAATACAGAATTTTTCTCATAAAAACGTGCAGTTCTTGGATCCTTGTTTAGCTCTGACATTTGCAACCCTCTTTTAAAAAAAATTTTATTTATCGGGGTGCCTGGGTGGCTCAGTGGGTTAAAGCCTCTGCCTTCGGCTCAGGTCATGATCCCAGAGTCCTGGGATCGAGCCCCGCGTCGGGCTCTCTGCTCAGCAGGGAGCCTGTTTCCCCCTCTCTCTCTGCCTGCCTCTCTGCCTACTTGTGATCTCTCTCTCTCTCTGTCAAATAAATAAAATCCTTAAAAAATTTTTTTTTAATTTATTTACATATAATGTATTATTTGTTTTGCAAATCTTTTTTAAGGTAAATAGTATTTGGGAATTTTATTTTATTTTTAAGATTTTATTTATTCATTTGACAGATAGAGATCACAAGTAGGCAGAGAGGCAGGCAGAGAGAGAGGAGGGAAGCAGGCTCCCTGCTGAGCAGAGAGTCCGATGTGTGGCTCCATCCCAGGACCCTGGGATCATGACCAGAGCCGAAGGCGGAGGCTTTAACCCACTGAGCCACTCAGGCACCCCAGTATTTGGGAATTTTATTAAACAAAATCTTCTATCAGTCAAATTTCTTTTCTTTAATTTAGCTCCAAAATTCCTGGTGAAAAAAAATCAATATTAAGTTTTTCAGCAGGAGATTTATACACATTGCAAAGTAACTATTTATCAGTTTGTGTAGTCATTAAGTTTACCTGTGAAGAATTAAATATAAATACAAGAGCTCTCACATATAGAGAGAAGTAATTTCTTTTTGAAACTCTACCATGTACTGCTCTGGGTGCTTTGTGTTTGCCTGATCATGAGCCATCTCCTCCTTTTGATGAAGTAATTCACATCTGAATGTTTTCATCATGAAAATAAGAGCCCACTCCAAATTTTCTTTATGAGAAAGTCTGTGCTTTGGACATGAGATGATCATTTCTCTTGAAGAAACAACACTAAAAAAATCAAAACTTGTTTTTAGCCCTGAAACTGCAGCTCTAAATTTGTTTAAATGGGTTCAGTTTTCTATTTCAATTCCTATGTCAAATGCAAGTGTGGGAAGAATTTTTAGCATCGTGGATAATCTGTGGAACGATGCAACTGTGCATTGGGACTACAACAAAATGAACATACAGTCAGTATATAGGAAATGCTGAGCCTTTTTAAATGCACCTTTAATTTGAGTGGAATGAAAGACGGGTATTTGAACTCAAAGATTTATAAAAAGCTATATATTCTAAAATAGATTACAAGGTATAATTTAGGTCATCTTCGTACAAAGCCAATGAGTTGGAAACTTGGGAATTCAGATAAGAGCTAAAGGGAGACAGAGGTGGGATTTATTGCCTGAGCCAACTAACACCAGGCTAGAATCATTAGTTAATTTTTCTCTTGTTTTTTGGTGTATGGATATTTCCCCCTCCAGAAAAATGTGATCAAACAATACGTAAAAATTTTGTTAAAAATAACAATTTGGGGAAGAGGGACAGGGGAACAGAGAGGAAAGCCCTGATTCTCATTACAAACTTTTTGAGCAATTAGTTGAATATTCCAAAAATGTACATGGATTAGTTTTTTAAAATGTCAATAGGTATTTTTCAGGTAAAGAGATTATAAACTGTACATGCTTTTTTCTTTTTTATTTCTGTATACTAACAGCACTAATGCTATTTCTCAGCAACACTCATTTTTGACTGATTCATTGTTGAAAGTTAGAAATCAGTGATAAACAAAAATAATAATATGAAAACACTGTCAAAACCTATATAATTGAATAGTAATAGAAATAAATAGAAAATGACTATTTGAAGACAACAACTATTAGCTCTTCTTCCAGATTGTTTTCTCAAATAGATTATGCTAATTTAGCAACTAATATAGAACTTTTCACATTACTTAATGTATTTCTACCTCACCTTTTTTTAAGGACTACATGTAATGTATCATAATTTATTTAATGAATTCATTACTTTAGAATCATAGGTTGTTTTGAATTCCTCCTTTTCCTTTCAAATTTGTGCATTTGTCTCATTTCTTAGGATGAATTCCTAGAAGAGCACTGCTGGCCCAAAGGGAAGGCATATGTTTAAGACATTTAATGCAGTTGCCAAATTGCCTTTCAGGAAAGTTGGACCAATTTAGACTACCATTAGCAGTGTATCAGAATGTCTGTTTATTCCAATCCATGCTGTCACTCAATTTTGTCAGTCATTTTAATATTTGTCAATGTAATAGGCTAAAAATTAAATCTCTTTTTTTTTTGCATTTCTTTGAAGTTAAATGTATTTTCTTTTGTGAATTACCTGTTATTACCCACATTATTTTTTCTATTGAGATGTTGAACAATTTCTTCATAATTTGTTAGAGCTCTTTGTATAAGTATATTAACATGTGTTAATACATTTTTCCATATAGTTTGTGCTTATTTTTCCAAAGTTAGTGTTCATCTCAACTTTGTTTATTCTCATTTCCTCCCATAGATATGGAAATTTTGCATTTTTTTTTTCAAATCACTTGAAAGACTGAATATTAAAACAGACAATGGCCAGATTATCTAGAAAGATAAAACTTTGATGCAAAACCTGCAGTAGCCTTCCCAGGAAAACAACCCTTACCTACAATAAACAACCAGGAAGTCAGCTTGCTATGAGTCAGACTTCAAGGAAGCCAGATTGTTATCTCTAGTGGCAATCCAGGAAACTAAACAAAACCTCTATATCAATCAGCCCCAAATGGCCAGAATTTGATTAATGGACAGCTTCCCTAATTTCTGTCTCCATTTCCAATTGAGGACCAACCAGAGTAAGCCAAATATGTACTCCTAATCAATCACATGGGATGCCTCACTTCCACATGCCCCACTTACAGCTTCCCCAGACCAACAGCCTTCAATGAGGACACAACTTCAGCTTCCCTTTTCTTTACCATAAAGTTGTCCCATTCCTCCGCCTGCCTTTGACTCTCTGACAAAAAACAAGTGACAGTGGCTCTGGGCCCTCTTGCTATAACCAGCTCAGAATAGATTGTCTTTGGTTTTTCCTTTTGGGTAGTTTTCATTAATTCTCACACTACCTATATATCCTTATATTGTTCCCTCTTTGGTGACGTACAGAGAGAGCGCCTCCTCACTGCAATTTTGTATAATTTTCAACAACTCTTATTTATACTTTATTGAAGAGGCAATCTGAGATGTTGATTTAAAGTGCTGGCTGTAGGGACGCCTGGGTGGCTCAGTTGGTTGGACGACTGCCTTCGGCTCAGGTCATGATCCCAGAGTCCTGGGATCGAGTCCCTCATCGGGCTCCCAGCTCCATGGGGAGTCCGCTTCTCCCTCTGACCTTCTCCTCACTCATGCTCTCTCTCACTGCCTCTCTCTCAAATAAATAAATAAAATATTTTAAAAAATAAATAAATAAATAAATAAAGTGCTGGCTGGAGAACTAGACTATGTGGATTTTTATTTCTGTGCTGTCACTAATCAGTTAAGTGACTTTGGACAAGTTGCCTATCCTCTCTAGCCTTAGTTTTCCCCATCTGCATAATGGGTGTAATTTTAGCTCCATAAGGTTGCTGTGAGGACTAAGTGAGAGTACCTAGAATGACACCTAATATATAGTAAGCACCCAGTATGTGTTCCTGTCATTGCCTATATTTTTCAAGTACTTTAATGATCACATTTCTAATTATAGGAGAATTTTACAGGGTTCCTACAGGAGGTGACAGGTACTCTCTAAGAATCAATTGAGGGATAGCTTCTTGATTTCTGCCAACTTAGTCTGTAGTTTAGGACAGGGATGTTGCCACAAAATCAAGAAACTGAGGGAAGCTC
Organism: Lontra canadensis; assembly: GCF_010015895.1. Classification (NCBI taxonomy): domain Eukaryota; kingdom Metazoa; phylum Chordata; class Mammalia; order Carnivora; family Mustelidae; genus Lontra; species Lontra canadensis. Next base: position 17,894,529 of record NW_022631000.1, read on the forward strand.
AGGCATGCTGCCTGTACCAAGGGGTTGAGAACTGGAGAAATGCTGCCACTTACAGGCCTATAGATGCTCATGACTCAGTCCAAACCTAAAGCGTCCATCATAATGTGAATCGTTTCATCTACCAAAAGTGCCAGGAGTCCTGTTGTGCAACTTGTCCTGTCCCCCTATAACAGTTGCTATTTTGGAGTGAAATTGAACACATTAAATCTTTTTTTTTTCCCCCTCTAGTCTTTGGCCATAGTTCAACTAACCCCTATATAGCTTTCAGTAAGTATTATTTCAGCTGATTTATTTAAAGAAAATTTTAGGGATTTGACCTTTACATAGATCTAGAGTAGAGTTCTTAAATTTATTACTAATAGGAATTCAGGTAATAATGATCCTGATTCCCAGGTGTCACTATCAAAAATTGAGATCATTCAAGAGACCTGGCAGTGTGAACAGGAACCTACATTTTTTCCCTACCTTTACTGAGATTTAATTAACATGTAACATTGTATAAGTTTAAGGTGCACAATACAATGATTTGATGCATTTATATATTGTGAAATGATTACTGTGATAGTTAACACCTCCATCACTTCATGTAATTATCTTTATCATGGCAAGACATTTAAGATTTACTCTCCTTGCAACTTTCAAGTATATCATACGATACTGTTACATATAACTGCCATGCTGAACATCAGATCCCCGAACTTATTCATTCTATAACTGGAAATTTGTACCTGTCCACCAACATCTCTTAATTTACCCTACCTCCAGAGTCCCTGGAAACCACCATTCTAGTCTCTGTTTCTGTGCGTTCAGTCGTTGTTGTGTGTGTGTGTGTGTTTTTTAATTCTACATAAAAGTGAGATTATATGGTATTCCTCTAACTCTGTTTGACATATTTCATTTAGCATAATGCCCTCAAGATCAATCCATGTTGTCACAAATGGCAGAATTTTCTTCTTTCTCAGATCTGAATAACATTTTCTTGAGTAATCTCTACACCGAATGTGGGACTCAAACCCATGACCCTGACAACAAGAGTCATATGCTCTACCAACTGAGCCAGTCAGGCACCCTGTGACCAACATTTTCTTTATCTATTCATCTGTAGATAAAAACTAGGTTATTTCCCTGACTTGGACATTGGAAATAATGCTGCAATTAACACAGCAGTACTGATAACTCTTTGAGATTCTGTTTCATTTCCTTTGGATACATATCTAGAAGTGGGGTTGCCAGATCATATGGTGGCTCTGTTTTTCATCTTTTGAATTCCCTCCATGTTGTTTTCCATAGTGGTTGCACCACTTTACTAACCTACCAATGGTGCATAAGAATTCCCTTTTCCCCACATCCTCTCCAACATTTGTTATTTCTTGTCATTTGATAATAGTAATTCTAACTGATGTGAGCTATTATCTCATTACGGTTTTGATCTGCACTTCACTGATGATTCATGTTGTTGAACACATGTCCATGTACCATCAGGAAAAAGAACTTCATTTTTAATAAGCACTCTAAATTATTTTGATGATGATGGCATGTAGATCCTACATTGGAAATACTGCTATAGATGTACTCCAATACTAACCTGGTTTGAATTTGATTTGGCATTTAAAGTATGAGCTAAAAAATGACATAGAGTTGGGATGAGAAGAAGAGGAAGGATTAGATTGTCCTCCTCTTTCATCTTTTCCAAACAGTCTTTAGAGAAAGAGGCCTACTATTAGTATTTTGTCCTTTAATGTTACATTAAACATACTTGGTTTCTTTAATCTTCCAGCTTCTTTGTTTTCCATTTTAGAGAGTTAGGTCACTAGGATAAATTTGGTGATGCCCAAGGAAACACCAGTCATTTTGACCCTCTCCTCCAATTACTAGTACCTTTCTTTTCTGTGAGAAACAGTGTCTTAAATCTTTTCTTGGAGCTTTTTGTACAACAGCAACTTTCCTTTTAGAGTCTTACAAATGGAATTCAAAAAAATTTAACTTGTTCACTCTCCCCTCAAGTACACATAATTATACTAGCACTTAAATATGATTTTATATTGTCTCTAATTATTTCATGTTTTCATCTTGTCTTTTCAGCTAGATCACAAGTCAGCAGTATATTTCATTAAAATTTCCTGCTGTACCGATTTGGTTTAGCTTTTCTCTTTCTTTTTGGCTTAGCTTTTCTCTTTCTTCCTGGCTTAGCTTTTCTCTTTCTTCCATTATGATTTGGTCACTCTTTTCTATTACCTTTATTCACACTGTATGTCTTTCTTTTCTTTCCTCCATAAAAAAGTTGTTTTCTTCATTTACAAAAATACTATTTAATTAAAAGTTTTCAGAATGGTTCAATACTACTCAATTTTGTATATATAAGTAAACTGAATATCTGACATGTTAATGTAATTTCTCAAGGTAATAATGGTAACAAGTCACACATTTTTTTTAAAAAAGGGAATATAATATTAGCAAATGTGTTAAACACCTATGTGGTCAAATTTTTATATGCATTTATCTTATGTATTCCTCAAAATAATCCTATGAGATAAATATTACCCACTTTAGCAGATGAGTAAACAATATTAAAAGGCTAAGTAATGTACTCAAATTCAGTTCACAAATAACACAGTCAAGAATCAAACCCAGCTATTTTTGTACCTATAGTCATCTTCCTTTCTTAAGGGAATATCTTGCCTCAAATCCCAGCCTCACTGCATGATGTCACACTGTCATATTATGTTGGAATTCCACTTCTACTCTAAGAACATGAGTGAAATGTATGCCTACCTTACTGAGGAAAGATGGTCTCCTGTCTCCCAAGCATGAGAGAAGTATACCAGCTACGATGCCCTTTGGCATTGAGAGAAAACATATCATAATTTAAAATAAAACATTTCCAAGTATGTAAATCAGATGTGCAATGATTACTCTTTATCTGTATACGTGATTTACTTACAAACACTCAACATACAAGTTGGAAATAAGATATGAATGACACAAATCCAAGTATTTCAACCTAACTAGGCAACAACTTTTTGAATACTTTATGACTCCATATTTCTAAGACTGGTATTGTCAGCTAATTTTCAAATGCTTTATGTCCAAAGGTAACATCAGTCTCTGAAGTTTATGCAACCCAAGGAGCCACAAGTGATAGCGAACAAATCTATTCAAATCATTTCATTTCATTCCTTTATATTATTAAATAAATGAATACAAGATTAAAATTCTTAATGGAGAACAAGAATATAAATTCCCATGATTGAAACTCTGTAACAAAAAAGAAGAGAATAACCAGGGTATTGTGTGACAGTAAAGGTCAAATTTCCCACCACTTTCTATTATCACCATTCTGGCGCAGTTCACCCTTACTCTCACCTGGACTGAGGTGTTGCCCCAGATACAGAAAATCTAAATACTCTAAGCATGAAAATCCATGACATTGGAAAGTGTAGCTCTCCTTGAAAAAAATATTAGAGAAACACTAATCACAAACTGCAGGGACAAATGAAAAAAAATGATAACTTGTCATGAAGTCTAGAAAAGAAATGTGTGCTGTCTGTGCTTGTTATTTCATAAATTCAGGGTCAGTGTGGTAATTGGAGCTTCTAAAAACTTACCTATTGTTTTCACATTATGCTACTAGGTAGCAGCATCTCTATATTGCATAGCTTTCCTCTAGAATATAATTTCTCTCCAGGTTTGCACAGATACTAAAGTATTCATGGTCATGAATTGCCAATCACTTTAAGGTTCAAATACAGCTTCCTCTGTTAAAATAGTCAAACTTAAATGATGTCTAACAAACCCTAAAGCAGACAACACTTTTGGAGAAGTATTTTAGAGCAAACAACAAATGAAGAGTTGCTGTTCAATGGGTATATAGTTTTGGTTGCACAAGATGAGTAAGTTCTAGAGATCTGCTGTACAACATTGTACCTATACTTAAAATACTATTATTAAGTGCACCATGCACTTAAAAATTTGTCAGGGGGGTAGAACTTGTGTTGCATGTTCTTACCACAAAAAAAAATATTTAAAGAAAAAGTCGTATGTGTTTTAATAAACTAATTCCTACCTATTGACCCATACTCCTTCCTTTTTAAGGAAGTCATATATTTTCCTTCAAACTGCAATTCAAGGACTTATTTACTTACCTATTTGACTCTGAGTCTGAAGGACTTTCAGCAATTTGCTTTAAACCATCCCTGTTTCAGCCAAGCTCAGAGTAAATGTTTCTTCAGCTTTGCTCCTGGTGTAAAACATGTTCTTTATGCTTCATCCTTTCAGTCAGTTGGTGGAACAAATAAACTGCCAAAAGGAAAAAAAAGAAGAAACGTGGCCTATCTCTTCACCTTCGGGATCTGATATCACCTACCAAAGGAAAGTATGAAATGTCTCTCCTTAGAAAAAAGGTATTATGGTATGGTGCCCTCCAATCAGGGAGAGAATTAGCACATATTTCTTCTTCTCTTATGTAATTCCTTTAGTAAGAGCTAATGAAGGATTTGGTTTTATTTGTATATGAAAATAATCAGTAATAATTTAAAGTTAATTCTTTCTGCTAAGTTTCAAATATGAACAAACTTTATTATAGTAAAAAGAATAATGCTACATAGCTACATTCTCCCTTTTTGGGTGCTATTATTGTTATACATATTACATCTATATAAGTTACTAACACATTGCATTGTTATAATTATTACATTACATAATTTTATATCTTTTAAAGGAGCTGTGAGAAGAAAAAAAGCAAGTATATATTTATAGTGTTTAGGATATTAAACTTCTTAAAGAAGAAGTTTATTTTTCTGATTTGTTTTATTTGTTCCTATGGATTCAAGTTACCATCTGGTGTAATTTCCTTACTCTGTTACAGCTTGGCTCCCACCCCTCCCTTTAACCTCCTTTGTGCTATTATTATATATATATATATATATACACACATATATGTATATGTATATATATCATTTCTAAATGTTATAAGCTCAAAAATATAATTTATGTGATTTTAATTATTTATATAATTATTTATATATTATATATAGTCTTACACAATTGCTTTTCTAATAAATTAAGAAAAGGAGGGGCACCTGGGTGGCTCAGTTGGTTAATCAGCTGCCTTTGGCTCAGGTCATGATTTCAGGGTCCTGGGATCGAGCCCCACAATGGGCTCCCTGCTTAGCAGAGAGAGCCTGCTTCTCTCTCTCCCTGTGCCTGTCTTCCTGCTGACTTATGCTCTCTATCTCTCTGTCAAATAAATAAATAAAATCTTTAAAAAAAAAGAAAAGGAGAAAAATATACAATTATACTATCATATAATTATATAAATTGCCTTTATTGATGTTCTTTGTTTTTTGTGCAGATTCAAATGAAAGTCTGGGGTTACTTGCTTTCAGCCTTAAGAACTTTAGCCTGAATCAACTAGAAACAAATTGTTTTTCTTTATCTGATAATATCTTGATTTCACTTTTTTTTTAAAGAGAATTTTGCTGGATATAAATATGTTTGATTGACATGGTTCAGTTGGTTTAAGAAAGTGACTCCTTGGGGCACCTGGGTGGCTCAGTGGGTTAAAGCCTCTGCCTTCGGCTCAGGTCATGATCCCAGGGTCCTGGGATCCGATGTGGTCCCCAGATCCACATCGGGCTCTCTCCTTGGCAGGGAGCCTGCTTCCCTTCCTCTCTTTCTGCCTCTCTGCCTACTTGTGATCTTTGTCTGTCAAATAAATAAATAAAATCTTAAAAAAAAAGAACTGGACAATTTAAATAATATGTTATAGTAATTCTGCGTATGACAAACTCCCATGGCTTGTTGTTGTTGTTTGATAGTGACTCGGCTGGATTTAAGTCTGTTTCTCTGGGACCGTGAAGTCTCTGATGTGATGTTTCAGAGGAAGCAGCCTTGGACATGAGCACAGTCAGCCTGGGATGACAGTGGTTTGGACAGAGTTCTCTTCGACTATCTTTTTTCCTGATCTTTTGGTTAAACTGTTTGTCCCTGCTGGTATCATACACACCCAGCTGTTAGTCTCCACTACTTTCTAGCTGACCGCTCTATTGTTTTCAGTAATGCCCTGGGGCATAAAATGTTCCAGAGTCTGATCCAGTTAAATTTGAGCTGCTTTATAGGGATAATTTTTTAGGTCATTCTCTGAGGTCAGTTCTGACCCCAGGAGGGATACTCTTAGTTATCTCTTTCCGAGATTCTCTCTGGTAAACCAGCTGTTGTACAGTTTAGTTGTGGCTCTCATGGAGTTACCAGTCTCCCCTACATTGTTTTACTAGAAAAATCTTCGTTGTTCTTGAGAGTATTTTATGTTTAACCATCTCTGCGCTCTGTTCATTTGGACAGACATTTCAGTCAGAGGAGTTGGCAGAACTCTCTCATGAAAGATCTCTCCCCCTAGGTAAAATCTTTGGGCCATTGCTCCAGAGCTGGGATGTACAACTGGCCCGTTTCTCTGAGCAACACTCCCATTTTACAAATGCAGTATTGGGAGAGCGAAAGGGCCTCTGATCTTCATGGCTTGCCTCTTGAGTCATGAAATCTCCATCTCAGAAGTGAGCTTGGTCAAAGGCTTTTGAGGGTTTAGTACTCTAGGACAGAATCTCTGTCCTGCTACTAGGGGCTGAGTGGAGGAAGGGAGCCCTCATATGTGCTTCTGCAACACACAGCTGGTATAGATGAGAAATGCTGATGACCTTCCCCTCCTGGGGAGAGGCCATGACCCTTGACTGGGAACTGGAGAAAGAGGGAGCTCAGACTTCCTGGCAAAACCTGCTGAAGTGGAGCTCTCCTAGTGCTCAGCTCGCGGATGGAGGAAGCAGTTTGTATCTAAGTGCCACAGACTTTTACTCTTGTTACAGGTTTTTAGCAGATTTTCTTGAATAAATTTGTTCTTTGCCCTTAGGACAATTCCTAGAGATTTTAAGTTATTTTTTAAAGCAGTTTCCCAGTTATTCTTTCACTATAATTCTCCCCAGTTTCACTGGGGAGAGTGTCTGCAGAACTTCCAGGCTGCAATTCCAGGAGTCAGGATTTTCTCACCTGTAATCATGGTTTAAAATTTCATTTCCATGATGGCTAATGATACTGCCCACTTTTTTTTTAATATAAGGGTATTATTTCTTCACTTACCTAAAAATATATATCTCATTTATCAAAATGACGGAAATTATTTTTTAACAACTTTACTGGGAGTATAATTGACATAAAACAAATTGTACAAATTTAGAGTTGACAAATTGATAAGTGTTGACATGTATGCCTATGAAACAATGACCAAAGTTACGATAATGAAACTATACATCACTCCCCAAATATTTCTCATGTCTTTTATAATCTATCCTCCTGCATCTCTCACTGACTTTTCCTCTACCTAGAAGGAAGAATGGCCCACAGAAGCAATGATCTGCTTTTCTTCCATGTAGATTAGTCTGTATTTTCTAGAATTTAATGTTAATAGAACCATACAGTATATAATCTTTTTTTTGGGTCTAGCTTCTTTTGTTAAATGTAATTGTTTTGAAAGTCATACATTTTGTACCATATATCAATAGTTTCTTCTTATTACTGAATGCATTATATCTATTAATCTGTTGATGGAAACTTAATTGTTTCCAATTTTAGGCTATTACAAATAAAGCTACCATGAATATTCATGTACAAGTGGATGTAAAGACATTCTTTCATTATTCTTGAGTAAATACCTTGGAGTAAAACGGCTAGATCATATAATAGATATAAGTTTAACTTAAAAAAACACCTGTTAAACTATATTCAAATGTAGTTGTACTTTTTTACATTCTGACCAGCAGTGTTTAAAAATTCCAGTTTCTTCATATCTCTAAACACTTGCTAATAAAGCATGTGGTTGGTCTTTTATTCTTTAAAGCTATTCTAATAATGTAGTGGTATTTAATTATACTTTTCATTTTCATTTCTAATAGTGAAATAAATATCTGCTCAAATTTTTTACTGAGTTTTTTAAATCACTTTATTTAGTTTTGGGAATTCTTATACATTCTGCATATAAGTATATATATACGATATATGTATATACATATATATGTACAGATATATAACTTTATGCGTATAAAAGTTTATCTATGTGTGTTTATATACACATTATATATATGTACATATTATTTCAAATATTTTCTTCCAGTCTGTGGCTTACCGTTTTATTATTTTAACAGTATGTTTCAACAACAGAAGTTTCTAATTGAAGTTCAATTATCCAATTTCTTATAGATTTGTTTTTGGAATCATTACATAATCTTTCCCTAAACCTAAATCACAAAAGTTTTTCCTAGATAATTTTTCTTAGAAGTCTTAAGTTTCACATTTAGGTTCAAGATCTTTTTTGTGTTAGCTTTTTTTTTTTTTTTTTTTTAACGTGGGGTAACGTATGGATCAAAATTGTTTGTATTACACACAAATAGCCAATGTTGAAAAACTATGCTTTCTGTACTGAAGCGCCTTTGCAACCTTGCCAAAAGTCAGTTGTCCATATGTGTGTGGGCTTATTTCTTAACTCTCCATTCTGTTTCATTAATCTATGTGTCTATTTTGATACCAATCCCACAAAGTCTTCATCCTATTGTTTTATTATAAGTTTTACATTCAGGCTTTGTTAATCTTCCAGTTTTGTTGTTGTTTCTCAATTTCTTTGGCTAGTCAATGTCCTTTCCATTTCTAAATGAAGTTTAGAATCAATTCTTGAATTTCAATTTTAAAAATATAGTTGGAGGAATAGGGCTTCCCAAATGACATATTGAAAAACTCTGTGACTCTTTTCCTGCATTAAACCAATGAAAATTCTAGAAAAAAGTTGTCAAAATCAACTTTCTCAAGACTCTGAAAATTAACCACAGTTTTGTGACAATGAGAGGAGCATTTGCTAAAAGAAACAAACAAACAAACAAAAAACAACAACAGCAACAACAAAAAACTCCTGCTAGCTCTTTGTAAGAGAAGTAAGGTTTTGGTTTTTATGCTGGGCCTATTCCCACCACCCACCACTTTCCACAGATATTCATTATAAGTCTAACTTAAAGTCTTCATGGTAGCTTTGAAAACAAGTAGTCCCATAACCACAAAAGCAGTGAAAACCAGGAGACTTAGAAAAACCAGAAAGAGGGACACCTGAGTGGCTCAGTCACTTAAGTGTCTGCCATCAGCTCAGGTCATGATACCAGGGTCCTCTTTGCTCAGTGGGGAGCCTGCTTCTCTCTCTGTCTGCTGCTCCCCCTGCTTGTGTTCTCTCTGACAAACAAACAAATAAATAAATAAATAACCAGGAAGAGGAGATGAAGATTTTAGTTCTTCAAAAATTTCCTTCTCCAGAGTATTGTCACTATTAGATTTGTATTATACCTACCTAGAAAAGCCTGATTTATAAGGCATTGTCATTATTTAACTTGACTCAGAGCTCACTGCATTATAAAAGTCTCTGTCCTCATGGCCTTTGTTGAAAAAAACTCAATGGCAATCGTTTACTATTGTGGCCTCTTAAGTCTATAATACCAGTTGAGGCAAATAAGAGCCTGACAAATAGTTACAAGGGAGATTTAAGGATGAAAATGTCCAGAGGAAGCTTTGAAATCTGACATATATCTGTAGCTGTAGAAATCTTCATGCATGCAGGGCTATGCACATCCTCAAAAAAAGGCCCAAGAAGGCCCCAATCTCTCAGATGTGGCTGATCTTGAAATACTATACAAATAGGAAGTGAAGGATAATGCAGGTTTGTGTATGTTCTACCCCACATACAGAGCCTCTTTGTAATGGATGAAAGATTTATTGGCTCAGGCATTTAAAGAAACATCTGGCCAATCACTGTTGAGCACTAAGTTAATCAAACAGTAGTTTCAGTGGTAGAACACTATCGGGAATATAGACTTCATAGAATTAATCAAGAAAAGTCACTAAACGAGAGCAAAAACAACAAACCTAAAAGAAAATGACAAAATTTCCAGAGTTGCTGTATGATACTATCACAAATATTCAGTTTTCAACAACAATGACAAAACATAAGAAACATGAAAGTATTGCCCATACACAGGAAGAAATTAAATCAATAAAAGCTATCCCTGAGGAGACCCAGATTTTGGAACTACTAGACATAGACATAAATCAGCTAGTATAAGCCTGCTCAGAGAACTAGAAGAAAGCACATCTAAAGAATTAAAGGTATGCAATGATTCTCATCATTGATAAAAGATAACATCAACAAAGAAATAGAATTATAAAAAAGAATCAAATAGAAGCTCTGGAATTAAAAATATAATAACTAAATGAAAAATTCATTAGAGGGCCTTTATAGATTTGAATTGGCAGAAAAAATTATCAACAAACCTGAAGAGAGAACAATTGATAAGTCTAGAACATGGAATAAAAGAATAATTAAGAAAAATGAATAGTACCTCTCAGATACCATCAAATTGTCCTAATAAATGCATAATGAATGAATGTTTCAGAGATAAGAAAGGAGCAGAAATATTTGAAAAAATAATATCTAAAAATGTCTCGAACTTGCTGAAAAAATTCATACATCTAAGATGTGCTATAAACTCCAAATATTCAAATTACAAAAATCAAGAATAAAATGGTGGAAATCACCACCAACATTATAGAAATTAAAAAGGATATGCAAATAGGCTAAGTGTCCATTGAATGATGAATGAATAAAGAATGAATATAATAATATCCACATTATATGTTAACTAAATGGAATTTGAATAAAAACTTTAAGGAAAAAGGATTTAAAGGGACTACAGTTGGCACTTGAACAACATAGGTTTGAAAGACATGGGCTCACTTAATACCTGGATTTTTTTTATACAGTACTATAATATAAGTGTATTTTCTCCTTCTTGAGATTTTCTTAACAATATTTTCTTTTGTATGGCTTACTTTATTGTAAGAATGCATTATATAATATAAAATATGCATTAGTCGACTTTATTATCTGTAAGGCTTCCGGTCCATAGTAGGCTATTAGTAGTTAATTTTGGGGAGGCCAAACATTGTCCATGGATTTTGGCAGCACAGATAATGGGCACTTTTAACCCCATGTTGTTCAAGGGTCAGTTGTACTATGAAAAACAATATGCCAATAATGTCACCTCTTCCATTCTTGTCATTGGGATGTCTCCTTTTATCTTTATCAATTTTGTTAGATGCTTTTTTCTTTTGCTTTTATTGAACTTCTCCAGGAAACAACTTTTGACTCTAGTGATTTATTTTCTTTCTGATTATACACTAGCTTATCTTTTTTACTATTTATTTTATTCTGCTTATTTTGTGTTAATTTTCCATCACTTTTTAGTTTCTAATGATGGAGGCATAGGCTACTTATCTGAGACTTTTCCACTTTTTCTAATATAAGATTTGTACTAGATCTCTATACTGTGTAACAAATTACCCAATAATGTAGTAGTTGAAAGCAACAAATATTTATTATCTCTGCATCTGTGGGTCAGGAATATATGAACAGTTTCTCTAGGTAGTTTTGCGTCAAGGTCTTTTATGAAACAGCTGGACCTGTAATCTCATTTGAAGTCTCAACTCAAAGAGAACACACTTCCAAGCTCTCTCACATGGTTGTTTCAGGCTTTAATTCTTTGCTGGCTGTTTGCCAGAGACTTCTATTCGTCACCATGTGATACTCTCCACAGTCTGCCTGAGTAAGTTTATGACAGGGCTTCTGGCTTTCCCCAGAGCAAGTGATCTGAAAGTTAGAAAGTCCATGTCAGGCGGAAGCTGTAATCTCCTCATAATCTACATCTCATATGTGACATGACATATCGTAGTTTCTATACTATTCTATTCACTATGTTTATGCACACTCAACAGCAAGGGGATGAGGATCTGCCTCTTCAAGGGATGAGTATAAAACAATTCTTAGAGATGTTTTTTAAAACTACAGTCTAACTTCTAACCAAAATTTCTACTTCCCTTCTTCAAAATTTCCCACATGCAAAATAACTTCCTCCCTGCTAAATATGTATATATTTTTCTAATTTTCTTTTTTTTTAAAGATTTTATTTATTTATTTGATTGATCGCAAGTAGGCAGAGAGGCAGGTACAGAGAGAGGGGGAAGCAGGCTCCCCGAAGATCAGAGAGCCTGTTGCGGGGCTTGATCTCAATACCCTGAGATCAGGACCTGAGCTGAAGGCAGAGGCTTAACCCACTGAGCCACCCAGGTGCCCCATTTTTCTAATTTTCAAATAGGAATGGCTCTACCTGTTATTCTATGCTTGCTTTGCCATCGTTTGTGTGAGGCAGACAAGTCGTCTTAGTTTCACAGGTCCACAGATCAACAAGAATTGTATTCCAGGAGCAATAGTTAAGGAACTACACCGATGGAGTAGTATCCACACCTGGACCTGAATTAAGTGACAAGATTCTGAAATTAGAATTGATTTGACAGTAAAATGAGACATCTGGGTGTCTTGGGAGGGAGAATATAAGCACTTTAAAACTAGATACTTCCAATATACATCTCTGGGACTTTCTTCTATCACTTGACTTGTACTGTTGCTACAACACCATGATACATGGCTATTTGTATACTTTAGATACTTAATTATATTTTACAGAGATTGAAAAAAGGTAAAAAATAAATCTTTTATACTTAGTCACACATTTTTCATTGCTGATACTTTTATTCCTTTGTGTAGATCCTGATTTTGACCTTGCTATCATTATTCTTCTGCCACAAAGATACTTTATTTTCATTATATTTTTGTGGGAAATTTGTGTGTGTGTGTGTGTGTGTGCAATTAATATATAATAACCTGTATAACTTTTTTATTTCAGATTGTGATATAATAAAAAAATATGTTTGGTCGTTTTCCCCAGTTTCTAGCACAGAGCTCCTAAACTCTTGGAATTTCCTGAATGTCTTTTTTGTTCATCGTGAGCTCCTTGCTTTAAACCTGTGTTTCTACTAATGACATGCATTGGGGTGGAACCCCCTAGACTGCTTCGGGGTACAGCTGATCATCAAAAAGTCCAAGTGATTAGAGAGTTGGAACTTTTTGCTTCATGCCTCAACCTCTAGGGAGAGGAGGTAGAGTGCTGGAGATGAGCTCCATAAAAACTCTTGAACATGGAGCTTTGGAGAATTTCTGAATTAGTGAACGCACATCCAAGGAGGGTAGAGCACCCCAACTCTAGAGCAACAGAAGCTCCTGCACCAGGAACCCTTCTAGACCATGACTAATGTACCTCTTCATTTGCTGATTCATTCGTATTCTTTATAATATATTGGTAAATATAGTAATGTGGCTTTCTGAGTTCTGTGACCTGTTATAGCAAATTACTGAACTTGAAGAGGAAGTCATGGGAACCCCCAATATATAGCTGGTCAGTTAGAAGTATGGGTGACCCAATACTTTCAACTGGCATCTGGAATGAGGAGAGTTATTTGAGACTGTTATTTGAGCCCTTAAACCTGTAGAGTCTTATGCTAACTCTTAAGTAGTCAGACATGAATTTTGGACATTGAGTTGGTATCCACAGAAGATCAGAGAATTGATTAGTGTCAGAAAACATCCCAGACAAATATAAGTAATTAAAGATAATTTTGTCTAGGTTTTTTACCTGGATATAAAATTACTAATTTCAACTTGTCTTTTAAAAATTTTCTCTATTATATATTTGTCTTTTTCATTTAATTGACTTCCTTTTATCACCATGGATTACTATCCTCCATTTCCCACAAGCTCAGCACTGTTCAAGTCCAAGAACACAATGAAAACAATCCCCAATCCCATCTTTGAAAGTCTATTTTCTTACAAACACTCATGACACAGACCCTTTATCAGTCAACGGCTAATCCAAGCTCACAAACATCACTGTAATGTGAACACAGGAAATTTAAAGAATTATTAGCCATAACAGAAATTAATTACAAGTATAAGGAAAACTGTACAGAATAGCCTGTGTTTGAGGGAACAGTGTTCAAAAGGGAAACTTGGAAACCAGGCCTCTTCCCCAAGGCTAGGGTTCAGACCTGATCACAGAAAGAGAAATTGTACTTGACTGTATTGTGGAGAAGTTTATTCAGTTGCACCCACCAAAGCTGGTCTACCATTACCAAGCAAGTAGGAAACACTCCTCTGGGGCGCATAGAGGGTGACGCTGGCACATAGATGTTTAGTGGGAGTCAAGCTGGGAAGCTAGTTGCAAGCATAGTAGTAAAAGGCCTAAGAAACACAGTGTCCTTTTCAGGAGTGCCACAGTGAGACGCTCAATATGTCTGGACCAATGTCAACAGTTCAAGGCGTTGTGGGCTTTGGGCACATGATTTGGGGAGAGTGGCACTGGATGTCCCTATCTACATGCATCCTGGGAGTAATGCAATAGGAGCAAGAAGAAACAACAACAGAAGCGTCCTGGAATTGAGAAAGACAATATCCTTTCTTCTGCAATGTCATTCCAGCACTCGCTACTCTCAGAATTTAACTCTTGCTGTCTGTATAGGAGATATCCTTAGAGGATCAATCTCTGTTATTACAAATAATGGTTTTAAAAGTGCATTTAAAAAAAAAAGTTCATTTTAATCCAAAAGGCAATAAATTGACAACTAGCAAAAACATATATGAAACTGATAGAGGGGTTATGCTAAAATGAAGTGACAATTTAATTGGCCTTAGGAACTTAACTCTAAACACAGTTTCCTCTGTTATATCTGGTGGGGCCAATAAACTCCTAATCATATCAACTGTCCCAAGGAAAACAATTATAAACACAAGACAAAACACAAAAATGGTTCTCTAATGGTTTAGAAAGTAAAGATTAGGAGGCAGATTCTGGAGAAGAATTAAAACTTGGCAGAAGGGATCACCACAGGGTTAGTTTTATTTATTTTGGCTTTTCGCCTCAGTGCAGACAACACTCACATCCCCATGAAGGACAGCTATAGAATGTCTAACCCACAGCATTTCTGGCCTGAAAAGAAAGAATAGAGTTTGGGGCAATACCAGCTGCTAGAACATGAGGTATGTGGGGGGAGGCAGGAACCACAAAAACAGAGAGCCGTGGGGTCATATTTTGTGTATAAACTGCGAGCAAATCTCTGGCTGAGTCCTGAATTATACATGTGTAGGACACACTGCAGGTGGTAAGCAACCCAGCTAATGGAGAAAACAGCAACAGCAGCAACAACAACAACAAACCCAAATAATTTAACTTAGAGTTGAGTTTCTATGTAAAAGTCAGAGTTTTCAGTTTGAGTCCAAACAAGTTAAATGTCTGCTAAAACAAAAATACTCATACCCTTCTCAGTTATATAACAGAATCCAGGTGACCATATCACGACATTCACAATGGCCAGGATATAATCCAAAATCACTTGAAATTTAAGAAGCAACAAAATCCAACACATTTTAAAATGGGAAAATAATCACCGAAAGGTAATGTTAAAATAACTAAAATGTTAGAGATAGTAATCAAGGACTTCAAAGCAGCTCTCATAACTGTACTCAGTGAAAGCTAGGAGAACATGCTCATAATGAATGAAAAAGAGAAAGCCCAACAGAGAAATAGAAAATATGAAAAAGGGAAAAAAGGAAGTTCTAGAACTGGAAAATACAATTTCTGAATGAAAAAGTCACTGGATGGACTTAAGAACCCACTAAAAATTAAGAGGAAAGAGTCAGTGAAGTTGAAAATAGATCAATAAATGGAAATAAATAGATTATAGTATCAGAAGAAATGGAGAACAAGGGAAAAAACATTTGAGAAAAATGTCAAAATGTCCTCAGTTTGATAAAAGATAAAAATTTATAATTTGAAGCAGCTTAGGTAAACCCTCAAGTCAAAAGAATAAAACTGTACTTAGGCATATAGTTAACCTGTTGAGACCAAAGATAAAGAGAACATCCTGCAAACAGCAGGGGAAGATGGCACATTTTATTCAGGAGGCAAACAATTTACGTAACTGTTAACTTATCAGAAATTACAGAGGCTAGAGACAATGGGATTACATCTTTAAAAGTGCTGGAAAAAAGATCAATGTACTGCAATTTCAAATAATGGAAAAAAATAAGAGAATTTGTCAAACATGCTTTACAAGAAAATGCTTAATGAAATTGTTCAAACTGCATGAAAATGATTCCAAATAAAAACTCAGATATTCAAGAAGAAATGAGGAGCACTGAAAGTGGTAAATATATATAAACATTACAGATTTTTTTCCTCTTAATTTGCTTAAAATATATATGACTAAAGCAATAGTTATGATTCTGTGTGCACTTTACAATGTACATAGATATAATATGTATGATAGGAAGAAAGGTTGGTGGGATGGGGTAAGTAGACCTCTACAGTTCCAGGGTATCTATATTTTATATGGAGTAGTGCAATATTATACAAAGTAGACTGTAAAAAGCAAAAGATGTATATTTAATCTGCAGAACTACTGCTAGAAAATACTCAGAATTATAGCTAAAAAGCCAGTAGATAAATTAAAATGAAATTCTAAATATATCATAATGATCTGAAAGAATGTAGAAAGGATGATTTTTTAAAAAGAGATGAACAGAAATAAATAATAAAGTGATAAGAACATAAAAGTGATTGGGAGAAGACATTTGCAAATGGCTAGTATCCAAAGGGGAGGTAGGTGAGGGGGATGGGTGAAATGGGATGGGCGGTAAGGAGTACACTTATCATGATGAAATTTAAAAAAAAAAACTATATTGAAACAATAATCATTAATTACATTAAGTGTTACTGGACAAAATACTCAAATCAGAAGGCAGAAATTACCATAATTGACAAGAAACCAACCTACCTGTATGCTATCTAAAGAGATACACTTAAAAATAATGCACAGATAGACTGAAAGAAAATGGATAGGAAATATGTACAGTACACAAACAGTAATCATAAGAAGGGCGGAGTAACTATATTTATGTAAGATAAAACCGACTTTAAGACAAATAGAATTACCAGAGATAGAAAAGAATTAACTATTAAAGAACTGATTCATCAGGGAGACATAATAATCAGAAATATAGATGTACCTATTAACAGCTTTAAGTTGGTATTATATGCAAGTGATGAATCACTAAGTTTTACACCTGAAACCAATTTTATAATGTATGTTAACTAACCAGAATTTAAATAAAAACTTGAAATAAAAAAATAACAGCTTCAAATTACATGAATCAAAAATTGACAATTAAAAGGAGACTAGTTAATTGCACATTCATAAGCAGAAATTTTAACATCCTCTTCTCATCAACTGATGGGATACTAGACAAATATCAGTAAATACAGAAAAGATGGAGGAAAAACTGTCAATTATTTTGATTGAATTTATATTTATACAACTATATAGTTAACCACTTAAGAATATACATTCTTTTTAAGTGGACATGGTACATTTATCAAAATGGGTCATATCCTGGGCCACAAAACAAGTATCTATAGATTTAAATGAGCCAGTATTCATACAGAGCATGTTCTATTACCACAACAATATTAAATTTGAAATCAATAGCAGTAAGACTCTGTCTCGGGAAATCCCTTCAGAAACTGAATGACACCTATCTAAACCATCTATGGCCCAAAGAATAAATCACTGCCAAATTAGAAAATGGTCCAAACTAAATGATGAGGAGATTATAACATACCAAAACTTGTTGGGATGCATCTAAAGGACATCTTACAGGGAATTTATTAATCTTTCATGATCATATTAGAATAGAAGAAAGGTAGCAAATCAGTGACCTAGTTAAGAAGCTACAAAACTAGAGCAATGTAATATTGAAGTAAGTAGAAGGGCAATAAGAAAGATAAGCAGAAAAATTAACAAAATAAAAGCCAATAGAAACTATTAATAAATTCTGTTTCCCTCGTTGCATCTGCAGCTAAAATCTCTATCAAGTTCGTCTAGCCTTTCACTTATTGTTTGCCCTCTGGCTACCGGGAATTTCAACAGCTGTGGGTACATGTTAGAAATCACCCAAGGAAGACACCTGAATGGCTCAGTCAATTAAGTGTCTACCTTTGGCTCAGCTCCAGGGTTCTGGGATTGAGTCCCGAATCAGGCTCCAGGGAGCCTGATTCTCCCTCTGCCTGTTGCTCCCCCTGCTTGTGCTCTCTCTCTGTCTGATAAATAAATAAAACAGAAAGGAAGGAAGGAAGGAAGGAAGGAAGGAAGGAAGGAAGGAAGGAAG
>NW_022631000.1:17912725-17979368 GCF_010015895.1 Lontra canadensis
AAGGAAGGAAGGAAGGAAGGAAGGAAGGAAGGAAGGAAGGAAGGAAGGAAAAGAATGAAAGAAAGAGAGGGGAAGGAGGGAGGAAGGGAGGAAGAGAGAGAGAGGTAAGTAGGAAGGTAGGTAGAGAAGGAGGGAGGAAGGTAGGAAGGAAGGAAGGGAAAGAGAGAAAGGAAGAAAGAAAGAAATCAGGCAAGGATTTGAGGATGGTTTACATTAAGATTTGGAGTTCTCCTTCTGTCATCCCCTATTTTATGGTATTTTTCTGAATTTCTGGCCATAATGGCATCTCTGAACTTTGACCTCTGACTCCTTAGGTCAATAGGATTCTTGTTTTCTGTTTGACTTTGATCTGCCAGCACACTGTGTTGACCTGATAGCACCCTCAGAGCAAAGTTCTATCAGCGCAGATCATGCTCTTGTGTGGAGCCCAACTGCTGCAGTATTTCTCTGTGATTGATGGCCAATGCTTTAAAACTGTTTTCCAAAGTTCACCATTGTTTTCAGCGGGAGGGTTATGCTGATTCAAGATCCTCTGCCCCAACCAGAAGCTGGAAGTCTCCCCTATAATTTTTATCCTTAGACAAAGTATAAGTTTGTTAGTGAAGAAGTGTTAGTTGTGATTGTAAATTCTTCATTTCCTGGGCCTAGGGATCTGAACAAGTGCCAGTATTGATAAAACCTACCTCTACCTTGTTAATGCTAATGGATTAAACAGCACCATGAGCCTGATTATCTGTTGGCCAATTAAGATAAGCATTGAACTTGTCTTTATAGCATATTTATTGTGATTGGAAATATTGATTTATTCCATGTTAAATACTAGCCAATATATCAAGTACACGATTTTGTCCTGGGAACACTCCAAAACAACCGCTGAAAACATATTTTAAAAAGCATAGTTCCCAACTTTTTTCAATTAAAAAAAAAAAAAAAAGGACCTGAATCACAATGGGTGATAACAATGACATTCCTTCCAAGGATCTGAAAGGAAGTTATCTCCTCCCTCTTTATAATATACATTGTCAGTCACTCCCACATGAAGTTCAGTTTAAAGAACCCCTCCCTTGGCTCACCAAACCCAGTCATTAAATGATACAGATTTTATCTTCTAAATAATACACCAATCCAACTCTTACTTTCTCCATCTTTTTTTTTTTTTTAAGATTTATTCATTCATTTTTTAGAGAGACAGAGTGAGCACATGTGCGGGAGACTTGAGGAGGAAGACAGAATGAGGAGAAGCAAGACTCTCTAACAGACTGCACTGAGCACAGAGCCCTATGTGGGCCTCTATCCCATGACCCTGAGATCAAGTCCTGAGGGAAACCAAGAGGTTCCCCTCTTACCATCTCCATCTTTGCTATCACTACTCTAAGTACTGAACACCCCTCCTGACTGCTATTCCTTTTCCCTTCAGGTCCATGTCTAACACTACCACCCAAATAATCAATTTATCCCCTCCTTAAAACATCTGCAATATAATATTCAAGCTATTCATTGTGATATAGAAGACACTCCATGAGCTGATCTGTGCCTATCACTATGGTTTCTTTTCTCATGAGTTCTTTCCTCCAAAATTATATTCCAGTAATAATAGTCTGCTCTACTTATATTGGCCATGCTATTTTCCTTCCTTATCCTTTGGCTCTACTTGGGGTATTTTCTAACAATGTGATCATTCTTTTCATCTTCCACAGTCCTTGCACGCGCACACACACATACACACACATACACACACAAACTAGGGAATGCTGTTCTATTTGTATCTGGGTCTTAACCTTAGTTCTCATCTCCCTCCAGATTCTACTTCTTAAAAAGAATTTTTTTTTTTTTAAGATTTTACTTATTCATTTGAGAGAGAGTGAGAGAGAGCATGTGAGGGGAGAAGGTCAGAGGGAGAAGCAGACTCCCCATGGAGCTGGGATCCCAGTGCAGAACTCGATCCCAGGACTCCAGGATCATGACCTGAGCTGAAAGCAGTCGCTTAACCAACTGAGCCACCCAGGCTCTCCCAGATTCTACTTTATTTCATTTTTGAACCACCAGCCCTAGTCTAGCTGGTGCAAGAAATGCTCAGAAAGGCTGGTCTAGAGTTGCCCACTGAAATGCAAATGAATCTTCTATTAGCTTTTAGTGTATGGAGAGATTCATCGTGGATATAGAGAATAGTTCTGCCCTTCAAAATCTAAATAGAAACCCTAAAGATTAAACACATATAAGAAAGCTCTCTCAAAATGTCTGTGATAGCTTCAGGCATAAAATCTTGAATAGTAACTATGTCAATGTATTCTGGTGGGAAGGAAACTTACATGTTATAAAGATGAGCAAGAGTGCTTATGGAAGGGAGAGGGGACAAACAGGCAAATAGCTAAGGACAAATAAAATCCCCACAAGCCCCCATGCTTCGCAGTTCCTGAGCTTCATGAACTTTATCATTGAAATTCTTCAACTGTCAAGCTCATCTTCCTCCTTATATGTTCCTCTCCATTTCTGATTCATTGACTATCTAAGTCTTACTTTGCATTTCTCTGTGCCAGATTCTATAGGAATTGTGGATACCATTGTGAACGGAATATAGTCTTGATCTAAAATGTTCAGTATACTAGGAGAGATACATAAACAAACTATTAAATATGGTTATAAACACTACCAGCAGACTAGGCACACAGTTCCTTGACCCACCCACTCACCAGTGAGGAATGTATAAACAAGAGCCAGATTCAAATGAATCTGTGTTTGGGAAGCACCTGGCAGAGTTTCCCAGAGAAAGTTGTCAATTTCCATTCTGTCTGTGCATTTATTGTGATCATAAATACAACCCATAATTTCTTCTTGGTGGACTCCTCTGATCCTACCACCCACCAAATACATGCTTAAGGAAAAAGAAGTGAGTCATTTCCATTGCACTGTGGATGAGCAGTGTTCCCGCCATCTTAAAATAGAACCCAGGGAATTTTTGTTCCTCAAAAAATTTTTACATATCAAGTTTAGTCCCATAGTTAAATTTAAAATAAATCAAAGGTTATGCAATTTTCTACATTGGTTTTAGAACTAAGCACTTAACCACTATGACATAAAGAAAAGATATCCTCAGTTCCAAGCAAATGGTTTACAATGCACTTACTATGCCAACTTCTTACTAAGTCAGATACTTTTATATCTTAATTTTACATATAGGAAAACTTAGACTCAAAATTATCAAGTGACTTTAGACTTTTTTAAATACTCTATTAAAAATGTAATTTTAAATTACATTGTAGAAATATATTTCTTATAGAAATGACTGGATAAAAACTAAATAAATTTAAAAATAAGGGGTAAAAGAAAAAAAATTGTTCCATAAATTACCTAAAGCCATCTAGAGGAAGGAAGATTATTTCACCAGCTATGACTCAGTGCATCCTCACAGTGAGTGCACTTAAGTCCCTGAAGCTCTTGTCCACATTGATGAGAAAGTCAAGCCTTGGGAACAAGAGAAGGAAGCAGAGAAGGAAGAAACAAGAGAAGGAAGAAAGCATGGGGTACCCTAACAGACCAGATAATTTTAAAAGAGATCATGAAATTGTGAGGCCCTAGGAAAAATGCTCATGGTACTTCTAATGAAAATCAACCAACTCGTCTTCAAACTGTTTCCCAGTCAGGGTCATATTTAAGTAGTGGCAATTGGAGAAAGGTTTGCTTGCCTTCTCTTCTTTAAACTGTAACATGGAAGTAGGGATGTTTGGAAAGCAACTGAGATAAAAACCTGTCTTGTTTGGGTTTCAAAGTCAAGGCATTTCCAAAAGGTTAAAATTGATGGCTCATATAAACAACTCTTAGTAATGAGTTCATCTACCTAGCTACCCAGTTCATCTACCCAGATTTGCACTGACCCACCATTTCTGAGCATAAGCTGTCATGTCACCTTTATTTTCCCTTATTTGTTTTTTCATTCTGCTTCACATGCCTTACTTGAGAAGGAAGGAAATTTGACTATGTGAAAAACATTCTGAGAGGACAAAGGACTAGGGTATACTCTACTGTATACTCTACTGTACCCCCATTACTGTTATAGAGAAATAGAGAGAGAATCATTCAGAAGTAACACAGAAGAAATAATACATGAAGGAATGCTGAAAATAATGCTGCTTTTCTGGTGTTGCCTACTCAAAACACTAGAATCTCCCCTCTGAATATCAAATGTGGTCCAGATATTTATATACAAGAACAATAAGAGTGCCTTTTTTTTTTAACTCAGAGATTTGGGGTGACAACAAGAGATTTGCTGAAAATGCCTGAACCCATCATCTGAAATGAGAACTATACAATTCCTCACATACATGAAGAACAGGAGTGTACAATGCTTTCTGAAGTTATTTCCATTCTCTGCATTAAGAAACTGGGAATGACCCTTAAACAGTATAGCTGAGGGACCAGCATGGTCCAGCAGGAACACTCCCTAGTGTGACAGCATGTAGTCGTCCATTCCTTAATTCTGAGCTCCAGTTACCCACTTATCTCTTCAATATGTAAAAAGTAACATTTGAGGGGGCCTGGGTGGCTCCGTTGGGTAAACCTCTGACTTCAGCTCTGGTCACGATCTCAGAGTCCTGGGATGGAACCCCGTGTCTGGCTCCTTGTTCCGCGTGGAGCCTGCTTCTCCCTCTGCCTCTGCCTGCCCCTCCCACTGCTTGTGCTCATGCTCACACTCTCTCTGTCAAATAAATAAATAAAATATTTTTTGAAAAGTTACATCTGATGACTAAATATTTATTGAATAATTTTACAGAAAACTTTGCCCCCACTTCAATATGCTCTTCAAAAGAAAAATGTGAAGGAAATGCAGACTTTTCCTATGAACATTGAATAAAAATTGTATCTATGTCCTCTTTTGCCATACAAGGTATTTTTTGGTCTGTGTGATCTGTGGTGATGAAATGTATGTTTTATACCTATTTTGGAGGAAAAGTCTTTTCTGCTTGGAGTCACTGATTTAAGACTTATGCCACAATATACAATCATCAGCACCATTTGTCACCCCTGTAGCACCATTATTGTTTATTGTGACAAACCAATGTAGATTGGGTTACTGAGGGATGGAAAAGGTGTTCTGTAGAGGCAGAGGGGAATGAAGAATGTCAAATCTTCAGAGGTCATCAGAATATGACGCAGATGTGAAAGATAAAGATACGACATTTTGGAGCCTTAAGGTTCTTCAAAAAGTTAAATGTAATCCTTGTGACGAATATGTATTATACCATATTTCATGGAACACAGGACAGAAGCAGAGGAATTCTAAATAAGTACTATAAATCCTTCTACAGATTCCAAGAGTCAGAGACATGTTGTGGTGACAGTTGGTGACACTTTGCTCCAATAGAATAAACTCATTTAGTAGTGATCTATTTCTGTTGATTTTGTTTACTTGCTTTCCCAGACCCCCATCTCCTTTCTTTTGATAACAACTGCATCTTGTCTTGGCGAATCACTCCCTCTGTCCCTTAGCCCAATCGTTGGAGTGCAACTCAATTTGCCCTCTGGTTCCAAGGATGTTCAGACAACAGACACGGTCAATCACTACATGGCATCTACTGCTAGACACGGTCAATCACTACATGGCATCACTTCTTGGGACTTTTACTAGAATTATCAGGAAAGAGGAACTCTCTCTTTCTTTTTTTTTTTTTTTAAGATTTTATTTATTTATTTGACAGACAGAGATCATAAGTAGGCAGAGAGGCAGGCAGAGAGAGAGAGGAGGAAGCAGGCTCCCCACTAAGCAGGGAGCCCGATGTGGGGCTCGATCCCAGGACCCTGGGATCATGACCTGAGCCGAAGGCAGAGGCTTTAACCCACTGAGCCACCCAGGTGCCCCGAACTCTCTCTTTCTTGAAGGATTATGTTAGTCTGGAATCCCTGTGAGTCCTGGTGGTTGCCACATGGAGAGAATCTGCTGAGAAAAACTGATGAGTGGCTAGTAGCCAGATGTGCCACAATTTTTTTTTTCCCCACAAGTAAGTAAACTCCATTTATTATGTTTTTAACTTGAACTAGCTGAGCTGGATTTTTTGTAACTTGCATCTGAAAGATTCCCGGCTAGAACTTGTTATAAAGCCAATACGGTTTTCTCCATTTAACTGCATCTTTGGAAATATTAATGAGTCCCTCAAAACTGTGAAACTAAGGAGTGGCTCAGGCCAAATTAGAACTTTAAAAAAAAAATCATAACTGAATTATGTGCTGTTCAGGAACACATACATATGTGCTGTACCCTGAGGATCTCTCCTATATTTATTAACTGCTACCATATCTGTTGGCATACACAGGGAATAATAAATAATATTAACATTTTTATAAAATAACACTTTCTCAATCATTAACTTATTTTGGTGCTCAATGTCACCACTTCTATTCAATATCAAACTGGAAGCTCCTCATCAGTAAAATCAAATAAGAAAATCCAAGTCATAAAGCTGGGGCAGAAAGAAGTAAAACTGTCTTTATTTATAGACAACATAATCGTGTATGTAGAAAACAATAAGGATTTTTGAAAAAGAGCTATTAATACTATTAAGTTAGGCAAAAATGCAGAAGACAAAGTCATTTCACAGAAATCAGCTGTTTTCTACATACTAGCCACAAATAATCAGATTAAATTTAAAATGACCACTTATGATCATATCCCAAAACATGAAATACATTGGGATAAATTTAGTAAAATATATATGAGTCCTGTACAATGAAAGCTACAGAAATTAAGGATCTCAATAAATGGAGAGATATATCATGTCCATGGTTTAGAAGACTAAATATTGTTAAGCTGTCCATTTCTTTCAAATCAATATCTGCATCTATTATAATTCCTATCAATTTCCAGAAAGCATTTGTTTTTTTGGCAGAAATTAACAAAATGTTTCTAGTATCTGTTTGGAAACATATAGACCTAGAAGAGCCAAAATAATTATTGAAGAGAACAAAGAATTTTAAGGATTTATATTACCTGTTTTCAAGACTTACCATAAAACCACGGTTATTAAGAAAGTGTAGCATCAGCATATAAATAGATATACAGATCAATGTCAAAGAGAGATAGTCTCAACATGAACCCACTCCTCTATAACCAATTGTTTTTTGATAAAGGTACCACCACAATTCAATGAGTAAAGGATAGTTGGATAGTTTTTCCCACAAATACTATTGAAAGAATTGCTTACAATTTGGAAAAAATAAACCATGATATTTACCTTCTACCTTACACAAAAAGTAACTTGAAATGAATCAGAGTCCTATATGCTAAAGCTATAAAATTTGTGGAAGAAAATGTAACTAAGAACCTTCAGAGCATTTGGAGAACAAAGATTTCTTATAGATGACAGAAAAATGGTAAATCATAAAAGAATAAAAATGAAAAACTGGACTTCATAAAAATTTAAAATGTCTGTTCTTTGAAAGACACCATTAGGTAAATGAAAAGACAAGCTACAGGCTGGGGAATTTGCAATATTTGCAACATTTGCAAAAACCATAGCCTCGATATACATTGAAAACCTTCCTATGTAGTTTTCAAAGAGTACTTTCCCCAACTCTTTCCAACAAAATAGTTTGGCCTTAATACCTAAGATATATGCTCCTTTTTCATTTGCCCTGGTATTTGAAAAGGAATTAAGTACTTCTTAATATTTCAGGTTCAGAAGGAAAAGTTGAGAAGGGATACCTGAAGGCATACCTGAAACACTCCTTTGTTTTCTAAGGTCTAGTTCAACTAGGAAAAAAAAAAAAGACCCAAAACTTAGCTGGATAGTCTAAGAGTTGCACACATTTCAGTTGCTTCTGAAAATTAGTCCTAGCTTTGATACTGGTTAGAGAAGCACTTAAGAGAAGATTGGCAAAGAAGTAATGGAACTTCCAATGGGTCAACACAATTTTTAATGACCTGTGCAGACAGTTGGAGGAGTCCAGGTTAACATGATCCTGCTTCTAGTGAGGCAGCAAGGGAAGGATGGGAGAAGATAAGCATGTTCTTCAGCTTCCATGTACAACCTAGAGCTGTTTATGCAGGCACAGAACTCCAGGACCCACATATAACCTCAGGGAAGAGAAGATAACCAACATTATACTCCTTATCAACTTTGGAGAGTGATTTTACAACCAAAATTTAATTTGATTTAGAAAAATTAATTTGGCATGTCTTATATTCAAAGTGTTAAGGGAAAAGTCAGAAGCATGCCATTCTTTAATGAATTCCCTACAAAGTATTACATGTGTTCATTTAAAAATTAAATCTAGAACATGACATCTTGCTAAAAATCTCTTAAAACCTTTAAGGCAGTTGTCCAAATCCATAGTTTGACCCATAATGCCCTGAAAGATCAGGGACCTGCTGATTTCACTATGTTTGTCTCATGACTCTTTTTTTCTTGATCTCTGAGGAATATCAAAGACAAAAAGAACTTCTTAAAGTATGCAAAAAAAATTTTTAGGATCCAGAGATTGATGAAATAATAGCTTCAAACTTCTGAAGGAAATAACTGTCCATCTAGAATTCTAAGTCCACAAAAACTATCATAAAATCATGAGTAAAAGATAAAAACATTTTTAAAGAATAAACTATCACTGAGCAGTTTATTTCAGCAAAAGGGTAAAGGAGCTTTGGACAAAGAATCAGAAATGAAAAGCAACAATGAGTAGATAAGTCAATAAATTAGTTTAGTAAATATAAATAAGCATTTACTATGACAGAAAAAAAATAATTTTATTGGTTTTCAAAACCAGGTTCTAAAATGCTCAACAAAAATGTGGATGGGGTCCTAGGTGGCTCTGTCAGGTAAGCCTCTGACTCTTGGTTTTAGCTTAGGTCCTATCTAAGGGGTCAGTGAGAGGGAGTCCTGCTTTGGGCTCCCCACTTAGCAGGGAGTCTGCTTAAAGATTCTCTCCCCCTGCCCCTTACCCCATTTGCTTTCTCATTCTCTCCCCCTGCCATATAAAAAAATCTTTTTTAAAAATGTGGATGTAGCAAAGCTTGGGAGCCTATAGCTAAAATAAGTTTCTTTTTCTGTTGGGATAAAGGACAGAGCCATTGATCATCTATTATGTTAATATTTAAGATCCTAGCAGGAATTGGTCTGTTTGTATTGTACCCGTAGTAACTATAGCATCTAAAAGAATGCCTGCCATATATTGTTTGTTTTGTTTTTTAACCAGTGTGATTTTATCTTTTTCTTGGATGAAATTTTTCATTTATAATAGTTATAAATTTGCAGAATTTTTGCAAAGATAGTACAGAGGGTTTCTCTATACCCTACACGCAGTTCCTTATTATTAACATCTTACATTATTATAATATATTTGTCACAGGTAGTGAATGCATATTGATACATTATTATGAACTAAAGTCTATACTTCATTCAGATTCTCTCAGTCTTTTTCCTAATTTTTTTTTCTCTTCTGAGATCCCATCTGGATACTGCATTAAATTTAGTAGTCATCTCATTTCAGAATCCTCTTGGCTATAACAACTTCTTAGGCTTTCTTTGGTTTTGATAATCTTGATTTTTTGAGGCATATTGATAAGGTGTTCTGTATAATGTCTCTCAACTGGGAGCTATTTCCTATTTCTTTTTCCTGATTAAACTGGAGCGATATGTTTTGAGGAAGACAGACCACAGAGGTAAAGTGCCAATCTCACCACATCATATACAGGGTACATAATATCAATAGGACTCATCAATGTTGCTATTACCCTTGATTACCAGGTTTGATCACTAAAGACTGTCAAGTTTCTCCACCATACAGGTATTGTTTTTTCTCTCTTTCCATACTGTATGCATTAAAAGAAATTCACTATGCACAGCCCACACTTAAAGAATGGTATTGTTACCCTGGTTATTAAAAAAAAAAAAGAAAAAAATGCTGTTATTTAAAAAAAGATTCTTTAAGTTTTGAATACATAAAAATATAAAGGGGAAAATAAAACAATAACAACTAAATGACTATTTTAGGAAATATTGCTTCATGCATTTCTCTGTTAATACATACATATATATACACATACTGATACTTCACACTCAAATATATAATTTTATATGAACTAGCTGCTTTATATATATATATATATATATATATATATATATGCTATTTATTTGTTTTTTGTTTTTTAAGATTTTATTTATTTCTTTGACAGACGGAGATCACAAGTAGGCAGAGAGGCAGGTAGAGAGAGAGAGGGAAGCAGGCTCCCTGCCGAGCAGAAAACCCGATGTGGGGCTCGATCCCAGGACCTTGAGATCATGACCTGAGCTGAAGGCAGAGGCTTTAACCCACTGAGCCACCCAGGTGCCCCTATATATGCTGTTTAAATGCAGTTCCTTGCTTGTTTTGTTTTGTTTTATTTTTGAGTCACCTCTCCCCAACATTCTCTTATCTTTCCTAACCACAATCTCTCTCCATTCTTCAAAGCCAAGCCTTCCAAGTTGTGCATAATTTTGGCTTCTAAAACACACACACACACACACACACACACACATATACATGTATATATACACATATATGTATAAATACACACAATTACATATATACTTGTAAAATTATATGTAATTTTACAAAAAATAGGATGCTATTATATACTTATCTATGTCTAGCTTAGACAGGGAGCAGACTCAGCTGTTAAGTCTCCTGAGACTAGGGAAACAAAAGCAAAAATAAACGATTGGAACTTCATCAAAATATAAATCTTCTGCATAGTGAAGGAAACAATCAACAAAATTAAAAGGCAACCTACAGAGTGGGAGAAGATACTCTGCAAATGACATATCTGATAAAGGATTAGTATCCAAGATCTATAAAGAACTTCTAAAGCAAAACACCCAAAAATGAATAATCCAATTAAAACAGAGAAGAAGGGGCACCTGGGTGGCTCAGTGGGTTAAAGCCTCTGCCTTCAGCTCAGCTCATGATCCCAGGGTCCTGGGATTAAACCCCACATCGGGCTTTCTGCTCTGTGGAGAGCCTGCTTCCTCCTCTCTCTCTACCTGCCTCCCTCCCTACTTGTGATCTCTGTCAAATATATAAATAAAATCTTAATAAATAAATAAATAAATAAATAAAACAGAGAAGAAGACATGAATAGACACTTTTCCAAAGAAGTCATACAGATAGATGGTCAACAGACACACGAAACTATGCTCAACATCACTGATCATTGGGGAAATGCAAATAAAATCTACAATGAGCTATCACCTCACACCTGTCAGAATGACTTACATCAACAACACAAGAAACAATGGCTGTTGGTGAGGATGCAGAGAAAGGGGAAATCTCCTCGCACACTGTTGGTGGGAAGGCAAACTGGTGAAGTTATTCTGGAAAATAGTATAGAGGTTTCTCAAAAAGTTAAAAATAGAACTACCCTAGTATCCAGCAATTGCACTACTATGTATTTACCCAAAGGATACAAAAATACTAATTCAAAGAGATAAGTGTACCTCAATGAATATACCAAGATTATCAGCAATAGCCAAACTATGGAAAGAGCTTGTGTCCATCAACTGATGAATGGATAACGAAGATGAGGTGTGTGTTTATGTGTATGTGTGCATGCTAGAATAGTACTCAGCCATAAAAAAGAATGATATCTTGCCATCTGCAACAACATAGAACTGGAGAGTATTATTCTAGGCAAAATAAGTCAGTCAGGGAAAAAATCATATGATTTCACTTGTATGTGGAATTTAAGAAACAAAACAAAGGGGAAAAGAGAGAGAGAGAAATTTGAGACCAGCCAAGAAACAGCCTTTTAAATATAGGAAACAAACTGATGGTTACCAGAGGGTAGGAGGGTGGGAGGATGCGTTAAACAGCTGATGGAGATTAAGGAGGGCTCCTGTTGTGATGAGCACCAGGTGATATATGGAAGTGTTGAATCACTGTATTGTACACCTGAAACAAATATTACATTGTGTGTTAACTAACTGGAATTTAAATAAAATTTTTTAAATATTTATTTATTTTTTTAATAAACATATAATATATTTTTATCCCCAGGGGTACAGGTCTGTGAATAGCCAGGTTTACACACTTCACAGCACTCACCATAGCACATACCCTCCCCAATATCCATAATAATAAAAATTTTTGAAAAAAGAATAAAAATTCTGGAGCCAGCCTGAGACCATGTTAGGATTCCGTGTCAGTTACCTGGGTGACATTGAACTAAATTTTGTGTACCTCATCTTTGTCAAGTTTATGTTTTTTTAATTTTTAATTTTTATTTTCTTTACATTTTTATAATTTATTCTGCTTTATGAAATTATTTTACCAGAACAAAAGAGTTCATCTATTTCTTTTTTTTGAATTTTATTTTATTTTTTTCAGTGTTCCAAAATTCATTGTTTATGCACCACCCCCAGTCTTCTATGCAATACATACCCTCCATAATACCCACCACCATGGTCACCTCACCCCCATCCCCCCACCCCCAGATAGAATTAGCGATCTAGAGGACAAACTGATAGAGAAAAAGGATCAGGAGGAGGTCTGGAACAAACAGCTTAGAAGCCATGAAAACAGAATGAGGGAAATAAATGATGCCAAGAAACATTTCAATGTCAGAAGTATTGGGATCAGTGACGCAGAAGAAAAAGAAAGAAGACTAGAAGATATAGTTGAACAAATTCTCCATGAGAATTTTCCCAATCTGGGGAATGGAACCAGAGTTCATGTCCTAGAGGCAGAAAGATCACCCCGAAGATCAAGAATCTAGAAAGACGGGGTACCTGGGTGGCTCAGTGGGTTAAAGCCTCTGCCTTCAGTTCAGGTCATGATCTCAGGTTCCTGGGATCGAGCCCCGCATCAGGCTCTCTGCTCAGCGGGAAGCCTGCTTCCTCTTCTCTCTGCCTGCCTCTCTGCCTACTTGTGATCTCTCTCTGTCAAATAAATAAATAAAATCTTAAAAAAAAAAAAAAAAGAATCTAGAAAGACCTCGAGGCACTTGATTGTGAGACTGATAAATCATAATTTTGGAGAGGAGCTCTTGAGAGCAGCTATGAGGAAGAGATTTCTTACGCACAGAGGAAGGTCCATCAGAATAACATCAGACTCATCCACAGAAGCTTGGCAAGCCAGAAAGGGCTGGCAAGACATATTCAGAGCACTAAATGAGAAGAACATGCAGCCAGGAATACTTTGTCATGTTTAAAAAGGAATAATAGAAACACTTACTTGGCAAAGAGATTGAAAAGACTAAAGGATTTAGTAGAAGTATAAAAAGATTCAAGAAACCTTAGCAGTTGCTGGTTGGTTTTTTTTTCCCCCAAGTAACAACACAAAAATCCCTCAGTCCCTTGAAGTCAACTAGTATAGATGTAACTGCATAAAATTCCATGTTACAAAGACAAACCTCATTTTATTTTGTCATTTCCCCATTGATAGACATATGCCTTCTCAGTTTTTTTTCTTGTTGTTGTTAGTACAATAATCCTGCAATAAACACCCATTCAACAATCTTTCTGAGCTCAGTCTTTTACACGTAAGGAACAGATTCACTGGGGAAATATTGCTGGTTTGATTTGTATATGTGTTTTCATTTTTAATGGATTTGCTGACATTCTAAAATTGTTATAATAATTAAGATTTTAGCAGTAATGTATGAGAATACACATTTATAATAACCCTATGATATCGCTATGAACAATAGATACCGTCACTCTTTCTTATTCTTTATAAGTGGTGAATATAATGTGGTATCTCAGTATCACTTTGACTTAAATCACCTTCCTGTCACAGAGATTAACTTTTTGATATATGTTTGTGGTCACTTGGAATTTTCCTTTTTGAGATTTTTCTTGTTCATATCCTTTGCTCATTTTTCTATGAAAATGTTACCCATTTGTAAGAATTATTTTTATAGGACTTAATCTGTGAAATGGGGACCAAATATTTTACCATAACCCATCTTTTATATATTAAGTTTGTTTAGGATAATTTACATAATTTTTGAAAACACATAATTCTACAAATTTTTTTCCATTTTAAAATGAATTTTTAAGTTTTCTGTATTGTATATCTTTTTTTCATCCAAGAATTATTTGGACCATATCTCTTAATTTCATAATGGAAAGTTTAATGCAATCTTTTTACTATTCTATAGTGTTAGGTTTTTTTGAATGGAGGTCTCAATCCTCTAAATTCATTTTATAAACAAAAACAGTGGTTTTCAAACATCACTATGCATTAAAATCACCTGGAAGACTTTCCAAAACACAGATGGCTGGACCACATCACCAAATTTCTGTTTCAAAATCTGTGGAGGGCAGACTACTAGGGTCTCTACCTACCTTCCAGATGATGTTGGTCCTGTTAGTTCAGGGTCCACATTCTGAAAATCACTAAAAGTCCCCAACACAGAGTTTGAAAAATATTAATAAAAAATAAAATAAAGAAAACTTTCAGTAGAGGCTTAGACATTGATGTTCAGTACCTTTTTCAAAGTCATACATTTAAAAAGGACAGATCAATATCTCCCGATTCCCAGAAAAGCAATGATTTCACATCATACCATCTCCCTAGGTTCAGTAGAATATGAAGATTGTATCAATCAGATCTATGTGAGTGGAAAGGGCTAGGAGTTTCATGTTCATGCGGAGGCCAGAGAACCAATCAGAAGAGACAATGTTGAAGAATTTTATACATAGGACTGGAGGTTAATTTGAACTACTTCTATGATTTGAGGCCTTACAGATTTAAGAATGTAAAGGCAAAACTGGAAAGAGTTCACGAAAAAACATAGAATAAACACTAGGCTTAGAGTACAAAAAGAAGGGCTAAGCAAGAATAGTTGCTTTGGAGTTGTTAGAGCTGAAAAAAATGTTGATAATAAATTGATCAAATCAAGGAGAGCTTATAAATCAAGGAGAAGGCTGTAAGTTAATATGACATTTAAGGTTTTAAAATGTAATAATTCAATTAGCAAGTATAAAACAAAAATATGACTAATAAAAAGCCACCATGACCTACACAGTTGGCATAATGCAAATTGTGTGTTGCTGATTACAATCTGGCTCCACAAGTTAAAATTTTGGATGAGTGTAATAATTAGAGATGGTAAAATGGGAGCTCACCGAACCTAAATAACTTGCCCAACAACAATATACCCAGGAAGCCTCCTAGCTACTAGTGGGCCCTGTGAGTCTAAAACTGCTTTGCTCATTATGCCATAAATGAATGGTTTGACCTACGCCCAGGGGACCGTCTATATTTCTGTGCAAAGCAGGACCTTGTGTTCAATGAAATAGCCTATCCTTATTAGTGGCTGTGGGAAAACACAGTGGGTGGCTTTTTGCATGAGACTCTAGCCCATTGGACAGCTCCAAAGATGAGGCAGGGGCTGATGGAAATACAGCCACATCTGCAATCTCATTCCATTTTCAGACCCATCCTCTAAGTGACTCAAACGCACCTGGACACAACACAAACGGACTTTTATTTTTAAGATTCACATACATTTTGCATTCCAGAAACAGCATCATCCTTTTCCCCCTTTCATGTGACTGAAACCTACCTACTTTTTTTGCCCATGCTTTTTATGGCGTGTGCTACAGTCGTTTTGAAACATTCTCCTCCACAGCCTGCCAGCTGGAACTGTCCTTCAATGTCTAACCCTTCAGATCTCTACTTCTGTACGAAACACATTGCAATAGTATAATTAAAGTGGTTCTGTTCTGTTGTATGTTGTCTAACATTTTGCCTTGTGCCTGAGAAAGCTATTTATTCTCGCGGCCACAGAATCTTGGGGAATTGGTAGCTCCCAATGAGGGTCAGTAGGCAGCGTGAAGAACAGATGACAGCCCGCAGTGCCTCCTTCGCATTTCTGTAAAGAGATCTGACATTTACAAAGAACGGCATGTTGCCTTTCCTCACAAATCTCCAAAGACTCCACAAAAATAAAAGGCTTAATGATTATTCCTTCGCATTTGATAGGCTTTTAAAAGTGCAAGATAAGGGGCGCCTGGCTGGCTCAGTGGGTTAAAGCCTCTGCCTTCAGCTCAGGTCATGATCCCAGAGTCCTGGGATCTAGCCCCACATCGGGCTGTCTGCTCTGCAGGGAGCCTGCTTCCTCTTCTCTCTCTCTATGCCTGCCTCTCTGCCTACTTGTGATCTCTGTCTGTCAAATAAATAAATAAAATCTTAAAAAAAAAAAAAGGTGCAAGATAAGGGGCACCTGGGTGGCTCAGTGGGTTAAAGCCTCTGCCTTCAGCTCAGGTCATGATCCCGGGGTCCTGGGATCAAGCCCTGCATCGGGCTCTCTGCTCAGCGGGGAGCCTGCTTCCTCCTCTCTCTCTCTGCCTGCCTCTCTGCCTACTTGTAATCTCTGTCTGTCAAATAAATAAATAAATAAATCTTTTAAAAAAAATTCTAAAAAAAATTAAAACGTGCAAGATCAGCTATTCTTGGTTAAACTGAAAGCCTTATCATTGGAGGCATGGTGGAACCATCTCTAAGAATTCCTATCAGAGTACAGGAACAATACATGTCAGAGAACCCTTTCCTAGAAATTGCAGTGCCAGTTCTGGATCTAAGAATTGCTGTTCAGGATAGGTCGTGGGTTCTAAAGAATCAATACACCTCTTCCTACAGTTCTCTTAAATTTAGATCTGGTAGAATCAGGTAGCATTTAAACTACCCCAGAGTTAATTATACTTCCATTTCCTCTGTTCATGAAAGAAATTTGAAAGCACCTGAAATCCATTCTTAAATAACAGAGATAAACTTCCTTTAATGACAGATAACACCTTGAACTAAAGATTCAAACAAATTCCAAAAGTTAATCTCTCCTTGGATCTTTTAAATTGCATATAAAAACCTGTATGCATTAATAAGAAATGACTCACTTTATTAATACTACTTTGTTTTTAATTTTCTGATCTAAATACAGATTACTGAAAAAGAAATTTTCTGTAATATTTCCTTCATGCAGAATTTAGAGAAGTGACGAGATTAACTAATCTTTTCTATGGTAAATAATTTAAGTAGGGAAAAAGTTAATCAATAAAAAGTAAAAGGGCTTTAGTGACATTTTAAAGATTTTATTTATTTATTTGACAGACAGAGATCACAAGTAGGCAGAGAGGCAGGCAGAGAGAGAGGAGGAAGCAGGCTCCCTGCTGAGCAGAGAGCCCGATGCAGGGCTTGATCCCAGGACCGCGAGATCATGACCTGAGCCGAAAGGCATCGGCTTAACCCACTGAGCCACCCAGGTGCCTTTAGTGACATTTTAAAGTAAAACCCAAGGACAGTTGTGATGTGAATCAAGTGCCATTTCTCCCTCGGAGTCACACACAAAGTATGGAAACCTGGCTTAAACAAATCAGTGCTGGATTTGGTAAGGCAGGGAAGAAATACTGACGTCCATGAGTAGGAGAAGTAGCCATTTCCAAAGGATATTCACTCATGGTAGATATAGCCACAAAGAGGGGAAGGGGAAGAACACTGACTCCTTAATCCTGCTTCCTTTCTCCTATTGTCTGTTGCAGCCAGTCTCCATCTCAATAACGGTCATTATAGGAAAAATGAAGCACATAGTATTGTCTTATTAAAAAATAAAAATAAAAAAGCCCTTGATGGTAGAACCTCACGAGCCACATTTTTTTTTAATATGGTTCCATTAAAATGTGTTTAAATGGACAAAATAGTTTAAAATAAGAACATCCATATAACTCACCACCCAGTTATAAGAAATAGAATTGCTACCTGTACCAGAGATATTTTCTATATATCACTGAGTAAGTGCATTACATCCCTTCTGCTCAGCATCGCTCTGCTTTTCTTTTTTTAGTTTTATCGTGTTAACATACAGTACACAGCTTATTTGTTTTTGAATTTTATGTTAGTAGACTCATAATGTATATACTGTTTTGTGACAGTTTTTCTTTTTTTTCTAATGATTTGTCCATGTTGATGCTTGTGCCTATAATTTGTTTTTACTACTGTATATTGTATCATTAAATGATATACCACAATTTATTTATCCATTCTATTGTTAGCAGGTATTTGGGATGTTCGCAGTTTCTAAAATCTATTTCCGTTTTTACCATCAATTTTTATTTTCTTTTTAAATGTCAAACCTCAAGATCCTCAACATCAATAATTATAAGGGGAGTGTAAATCAAAACCACAATGAGATATTACCTGTCAGAATGGCTAGAATCAAAAAGATAAGAAATAACAAATACTGGGGAGGATGTAAAGGAAAAGGAACCCTCATATACTGTTGGTGGGGATGTAAATTAGTGCAACTACTGTGGAACATAGCATGGAGGTTCCTCAAACAATTAAAAATAGAAATACCAAATGATCTAGTAATTCCACCACTATGTATTTACCCAAAGAATATGAAAACACTAATTCAAAAAGATATATGCATCCTTCTGTTTATTGTAGCATTGTTTATAATAGCCAAAATATGGAAGCACTCCAAGTGTCCATTGATAGATGAATAAAGATGTGATTGATTGATCGATCGATCGAGCTATCTATAATGGAATATTACTCAGCCATAAAAAATAATAAGATCTTGCCATTTGCCACAAAATGCATAGACCTATATAGGGTATTATGCAGAGTGAAAGGAGTCAGACAGAGAAAGACAAACACCATATGATTTCACTTATATGTGGAATCTAAAAAAATAAAACAAATGAACAAATAAACAAAAAAGCAGAAAAAGATTCATAAATACAGAGAACAAACTGATGGTTGCCTGGGGTGGGGGGATGGGCAAAAAGAATGAAGGAGAGAGGGAGATACAGGCTTGAAGTTTTGGAATGAATAAGTCATGGAGATGATAGGCACAGCATAGGGAATATAATCAATGGTATTTTGATAGTGTTGTATAGTAAATGATGGTAGCTATGCTTGCGATGAGCATAGCATAATGTATAGACTTGTGAAATCACTATGTTGTACACCTGAAACATTGTGTGTGAACTATACTTCACCAAAAGAAAAAAATTTTTTAAAGATTTTATTTATTTATTTGACAGACAGAGATCACAAGTAGGCAGAGAGGCAGGCAGAGAGAGAGGAAGGGAAGCAGGCTCCCCGCTGAACAGAGAGCCAGATTCGGGGCTCGATCCCAGGCCCTGAGATCATGACCTGAGCCGAAGGCAGAGGCTTTAACCCACTGAGCCACCCAGGTTCCCCCACCAAAAGAAAATTAAGGCCAGACCTCCCTACAATTTGAAAGAAAAGCACAACATATCCTTCATTTACACTTATCAAAGTAATGACATTTAGCCATATTTGTAGGCTTTTTCCACATTTCCCCCCCATCCACACTTTCCAGATTAAAAGATGTGGAATATAGAAAAATCTGTGGTTGAAGGCAAATTTATAGCTCATGGATTCCACCAAGAATTTCAGTAAGCTGCCATGTATCATTGGTGTCCTTTATTTAAAATAGTTCTTCAGTATTTTAGAGAATGCTTCAGAATTTCGATTTGGCTAATGGCTTCCTCATGACCACATTTACATTAAAAATATTTATAAGAAATACCTCACAGGTGATGCTGTGTGCTATCTCACATCCCATAAAACAGGCACAACTTATCAGTTTATTCCAATAATAACGATGCTAAGATTATTTGGTTAAGATGATGCCCACTGCATTTTTTCCACTGAAAGTATATTTCCCCACTTCACAATTAATAACTAATGTGAAATAATAGTTGGAAACTCTATAAATGTCTTATTCCCCAACAAAATTTCACCCAATGATTTTAGCATTCATTGACAATTCTTCCTTTATTCAGTCACTACCATGCTGTTGGTAAAATGGTGACTTTTAAAATTTCCACTATTATTTCTGCATTAGCAGTCGGCATTCTTCTGTAAAAAAAGGAACATTTCCCTTTTCCACCACACCCCTTTTAAATGTGTTTAATTGTATAATGTTCACATATTAATCAAGATAGAACTGCCATAACTACAAAAATAGTCTACAATGTAGAACTGAAGGCAATAAGAGACTAACAAATCCATATTTCTTAAAAATAAAAGAGTAAATTCACTGGGAATATTTAACAACTTTAAATTTGTATGCACTTCAGAACATAGTCTCAACATTTACAATGCCAAAATTCAAAGAACGGAGAGGAGAATTACACAAATCCACAATCACTGTGGATAATTGATAGAACAAGAAGGCAGAATATCAGTGAAGATAAACAAGATCTAGTAACTCCATAGAAAATTTTATTTAAACCGCTGAACCTAATTCGACCTAATACACTGATCATCTGTAGAATATACATTATTCTGAAGTGCACCTAAAACATTTATCAAAATTAGGCAATACACGGGGTCATAACACATTTCAAAAAAGACCTCAATATATTCAAAGGACCAAAGTCATACATCATGTATTATCTGATCACAGCGGATTTAAATTAGATATAAATGACACAGATATAACTGGAAAGTTTCTCAAAATTCCAAGTTTCAAAAATCACTTTTAAATACCCACTAGCCTGAGAAAATCATATCTTAGAAAATAAGAAAGTCTGAAATCAATGAGCTAAGTATACAACTCAAAAAGTTAAAAAGGAGTAGTAAAACATTCCTAAACAAAATTGAAAAAAAGGAAATAATGAAGGTAAGAACTGAAATGCATGAAATAGAAATCAAAGAGAAAAGCAAAGAGAAAAATCCAATATTTATTCTTTAAAATGACTACTAAAATTTACATAACCCTAGCCATTCAAAAAAGTATACAAATGGCTAATATAAGGAATGAAAAGAGGTGATCACAAATGCATGCTTCAGATGCTAAAAAGAGGAAATTTGAATAACTTCACACCAAAATATGTGAAAATATATGTAAGATGGGCAAAATCCTTACACAGATTATCAAACTTATACAGAAAGACAAAAATCAGAGTGGAGTGTGTGTGTGTGTGTGTGTGTGTGTGTATTTATATGTATATATGTGTATACATATGTGTATATAATGTATATATGTACATATATATGTGTATATATATGTATGAAACCTTTATGACATATGTATTATTTTTTTAGAGGGTGCGCTCCAGAGGAGTGAAGAAACTAAGTTAGAATGGGAAAAAAGCTATGCAAGACTGTGTGTGGTCTCAGTTGAGACTTGCTTCACTTTGATCCAAGAGAGAAGTTCTGGCACTGAATCTCATCCTGAGGTAAGGCAGTGGGGGACACAGTGAGGGTAGGAGTGCTGACTTTTGTACTTGTGTCACTTAGTTTGACCAACAATAGTTATTGTCTGTCCCAAAGCAAATGGGGTGGGAGTGTACTCTACCAGGCAAGCTGGCTTACACTGACTAAAGGCAATGCTCTGGCAATTGTAAACAGTTAACAGGCAATAATAGCAGGTGAGCAATAGGTACAACAGTAAAGGGGATCTGAGTATGGCATCAATTAATCCACTGTAGTCTATCCTTGGCACATTGAGGGTCACCTGTTTATCACAGCAGGTTCATTTTATATAGTCAGAGTCTCTTCAAGATTCTGTTTGGCGACAATTTCTGGAAATACTGAGAGAAGACTTAGTAGGACAAATCACAGCTCCACTGCTATAGTTAGTCCTGAAGCCATAGCTGATAATCATCGTCTTCCTCTTCTGCCACCCATTTTAGATTTCCCTCAACTCTGCCACTTCCTCTAATCTAGATAGCTTGACTAGGAGATTGACCTAGATCCAGGACTCCCCAAGGGAATCTGGCCAAGTCTGGAGAAAATTTTGTCAAAACAGGAGGAAGTGCTATTGCCACCTAGTGGGTAAAGGCCAGGGATCCTGCTAAAGACCCTACAATGCATAGGACAACCCCCTCAACGATCACCTAGCCTAAAATGTCAATAATGCTGAAGTCAAGAAATCCTGCCTCAAAGATTTAGTGAAAATGCTTATGGTTTGGGGGAATTTTAGGATTTCCTTTTATGCAATGTGCCAGTTCTAGTGCCATCTCACACATCATGTAAATAGGCAGACAGGCAACTATGCAAACAGTCACTCAGACCAGCTTCCCAAATGCCCCTTTATTTCAAGTACAATCCCACTGGAGAGTGAATCAGGAGAATCAGTTTGAGAAATGTCTCTTCTAACTTGTTCTGTGTCCTTAGACAAATCTCATCAACTGTGGGCTTAGATTTTCTCATTTATAAAAGAAAAGGGTGGGGGGTGGATTATCGGATCTTCATATGGTCCTTTCAATTCTGACCTTCAGTTCTCTGTGGCTAAATACTTCTTGGAGGAGGGAGATTAACATTGGAAAATCATAATCATGTATTTGTGTCTTTATAATCAGCTTCATTTATAAAAGACAGCTGCACAGGAGAGCAAGCAATAATGGCTGTTGTAGGAGGGGAGTGTGCAACCCTGATAAGTGGAAGTCAGCTGGACAGGAAAATTATGGAGGGAGGGGAAAACATTGAATGTGAAGGCAAGAAGTTCCAGAAATAAAAACCACCATTAATCTAAGGCTGATCTGGTAACCACCACAACCACAACAGCAAACATTTGTACAGGATTTTATAAATGTTAGATACTTTAACCCTTACAACAGCCTCATGAGACGGGAAAGGATGACTTAATTATCCCCATAATACAAATAAAGATCTTGGAGCTAAGTAAAACAAGTGGATGCTTAAGTTCATGTGTTGATTGAGAGGTGAAGGTAGACTTAATGTCTTCTGATGCTAAAGCCTTCAGACAGTCTGACAGAAGAAAATTGGAGAGTCTGAAGACCCTCGTTTTAGTGTAGTTCTGGCCTTCTCCAGCTATGTAAGAGCTTGTTTCCCCATATCCAAATTATTTGATTCCCATGCTGGGGGAGGTTTCACCATCTTCTCTGCACTCATTAATTACATTCCCCTGAGCTTGAAAGGGGTGATTCACTTTCAGCATTTCTAAAAAATAAATAAATAAAATCTTGCCAAAACACAAACATTAGTTCTGCCACATTATTCTTCAGGTCCATAGGCCATGTCTCAAAAACCTAAGAGAATAATGCTTATAAATTAACTCTGGCTGTGAAAGGTTTTGAAAGAATTATGTTCCCATAAAAGCCTTAGAAAGCATGGGTTTTGTGTCAGTATATTTGTATGACCCTTACTGTGTGCTAATTATCAGTTATTTTTAAAGTTGTTTTATATTTTTTCCACACAGCAGCTTAAAGAAAGATTCTTGGAAAATATCCTAGATTTCTATCTGCAAAACCTTGGAAAGCTATATCACACATTTAGTGATATTACAAATACTATGGTTTTAAATTCACCCAAACTAAAGAAGAGATTTGGAGATACAGGAGTTTTGGGGGTCAAATTTTCGTTTTGGTTCATTGGAGATATTATGTATGATAATCTGATAATTTGACTTTGAGTGTGAAGTCAAACAAGTCTATGATCCTCTATCAATATTTCTTGTGCCCCATTGCATATATTTATGGTCTTA
Source organism: Lontra canadensis (assembly GCF_010015895.1). Taxonomy (NCBI): domain Eukaryota; kingdom Metazoa; phylum Chordata; class Mammalia; order Carnivora; family Mustelidae; genus Lontra; species Lontra canadensis. The sequence continues at coordinate 17,936,178 of NW_022631000.1, forward strand.
TCATTGATTCTAGATACAGCTACAACATACTTTTTCAAGTAGGCTCTGACTACTTTGTACTTACAGCATTTCACCTCTACGACATGTCACGCATCTTTGCTGCTTGCCCCATGACTTCAATGTCAATGCATGAGTGGGCCTGCAGTAGGAACTTTTGCAACTCATGTACAGCTATATAATGTGGGGGAATTAGCTCTTGGATAATGCTTGATCAATCTGAAATGGGAGCCAATGGATGGATATTCTTCACTGTCAATCCTTGGATTCACAATTTTGTGAGGCATTTCATATGACTTCAGAAGGTCCTAGCAGGACTGAACTCTCAAGTTTCCATGATGGTAACCAACTCAATAATGATCTTTTTTATTGTTTTTGTTTTTGTTGTTGTTGTTCTTCCTTATTAAATTCTGTGCAGCTACTTCCATCCCTTGAAATCACCTCCCAAATAAACAACCAGTCGTTAAGTCTTTGTTGTACACTCTACTATTCTGTGGGGAGGTAGATATATGGGTAGAATCCAGGCCAATGAAATTAATACCAAAAGTAGCCCTAGAGATTATAAATGTCTAGGATGAGATTCTAACTCTAAATCACTCACCAGCTACTGGTGACTGACCATGATAGCAGCACGCATGCTGTAACATCACAATTAGAAATACTGTCACCTATGGTGTGTTGGAATGATACACAGGTAGAGAGTGAAGTCTGAGGTAACTGGGCTATTGAACAGACGAGGCAGCACTGGTAATTATAAAGCAGATTTCTGTTGGCCACATTGGAAACATTAAAAAAGAATGATTGGCCTGGTAAGCCAACTATCAACCAAGACTGAGCTATGGAAGCCATAAAGGCCTCCACAGAAGAATTGAAAGAAAAACACTTCTCTTGCTGCAACAGGGCAGTCTGTGTTGAATATCAGATCCCATATTTATTTAAGAGAGGGACTTTAAAAAGAGACTAACATGCAGACTCAATGTGATTCTTGTGCAAAGGAGCCCTAATAGACGAGAGATGTGACCCTGACAACTAGTACAGGAAAATTTGGGTGGACAAGCTTAAGAAGACACAACTCCCAAATTTTCCTAATCCCCTAGGCCAGCAGAAGGAAAACCCTTCCCATTTTGGGGATTTGGGGAGGACAGTAGCCTCCTCTTTCCTGAAGACCATCCAAAGAACTCACCAAAGCAAATGCCTTATAAGGTTTTGTTTGCCTTTTCTATGATCCATCACACCTCTACTCATTTCCACAAATTGATAACTAGAATCACATCTCTCCAAAACCCAAGCAAGGAAACACAGTCTCTTCTCTGGAAGGTAACAGCTAACTGCCTAAAAGAATTGCAGATTTGGGCTCATGTGTACAACGAATCATGAACATTCCCCTTAGATTGAGGGCAGAATATAGGACTAGATGAAAAGGCATTATTCACATAGACGTACTCTCCCATGACACAGAATTTAATATTCTAGCCTGAACACCTAAAGCTAATTCTAATACACTGCTGGAATGGTTCCTTAAAGCTCTAATATTCTGACAGTTTACAGTAATTGAAGTCAGATATGGGAATTGCCATGGAAGTTTTAATCAACTTTATTGAGGTACAATTTACATACAATAAATGCACACATTTTAAGTTTACAGTTCCAGGAGTGTTGATAAATGCAGACACCCATGTCCACCCTAATCATTATAAAAATTGTTCTCATCACTACAAAAAGTTCCTTTGTGCCCTTTGTAGTAAGTTATGCCCTCAGGCAACTGTGGATCTGATAACTATCTCTATAGATAAATTTTTCTTATTCTAGAAATTCATATGAATGAAACCATATGATATATACTTTCATGTGTTGGCTTTTCTCTTTTTGTACTCAAAATTGTATCTTTGAGTTTCAAGCATGTTATCACATGTAACAGCTACATATACCTTTTCATTGTTATTATCTCACTTTTCAAATATACCAAAACTTCTTTATACATTCACTTGCTGGTGGACATTTGGGTTGTTTCTAATTCAGAGGTAATTTTAAAAAGTCACTATTAACATTCCTGTCAAGTTTTTATGTAAACGTATATTTTCATTTTTCTTGGCTAAAATACTTAATAATGGATTAGTGGATTATAAAGAAATAGGTATATGATTATTTTTATAAGAAACTCTGTTTTCCAAAGTAGTTGTAGCATTTCTACATTCCTACCAAGAATATGGGAGAGTTCCAGTTGCTCTTCATTCTTACAAACTTGGTATGATCAGTTCCATTAATTTTAACTTTTTAAGTTCTTAATTTTAACTATTCTAACAAGTTGACATGGTAGTTTCATGTGGTTTTAATTTGCATTTCTCTAATAATAAATGCTCTGGAAGGTTGAGCCTTGATCATGTGCTCATTGGCCATTTGTATATCTTTATTTTTTAATATCTGATCAAATATTTTACCCATTCTCAAAACTGTGTTATCTTCATATCATTAAAGAGTTCTTGGGCTTTGTGAATGTGGGTCTAAGTTATTTCTGATTCTAGAGTGTAATTTTTATTCCTAAAGGATTCTTTCTAGTGTCTCAACTAGACTGGGGTTGTTAGGGAGGTGTAAATGAGTTCTTCCCACTCTGGCTGGTCTGAAATTCCAGTGCCTCCCAGCACACTTGATCTTGATCTATACAATCTCTGTTTTCTATGCCTTATGAGTGCTATTCCCTGGTAAGACTCCAGTAGTCTTGACTTGCTGCAATGTGAAAAATTACCTGCATGCAAGGTAGCCTCTAAATACACTACCAAGTTACCTCACCAAAAGATCATAGAACAGAAAGGCTCACAGAACAAATTTAAAAGGTTTATCAAATTATTTTGGAGCACACTGCAAGAAGGAAGGGGATAGAAGTGGGGGAACAACATTTTTAGAATAGGTTACAAGCGGAGTTACATAATGTTGATTTATCCCGAGGTCTCGGCTACATCAGACTTCTTGCTGATAGTGTGGTTTTAAGATCTGGAGTTGAAGTGAGAGCAAGGGATTCGCAGACAGAGATATCGTGGGCCAATGACACATGTTTGCTCTATCAGAAAGATGCAGAGGCAAGTATACTAGGCCAAGGCAGGAAGATGTCAATCAGCTTATTGAACATCCATGGGTTTTATTGCATTTCTTGTGTAGAGTACTCATGGTGTTATATTAATCCAAAGGAGGCATAATCATGACTTATTCTTTCTCTCCTTTTCTATCTATAACTAGCATTCATATATCTTCTATCATCTTGACTATTTATTATATCTATCTTTGAAGTGTCTTATAGGTTACCAACTCATTTAAAGTCTACATTTAACACATCTTCCAAATTTTGAGTATACTTCACATGGTCCTTGTTTATTCATATTTGACACCTTCTAGGAGCTTTACCTGTGTATCATAAGCTCCCATCTTACTATCTATGTTAAACACTTCTAGCTTTCATCATCCCATTAACTATCCTGTCCTCTATGGAAGATTGAATATTCTCAAACAATACAGTACACTCACATTATATCTGCACATGCACAACTCAATCCTCCACAAAGCCATCAACAAGTCCCTAGATCCGAACCAGCACCCATTGATTGATGGGGAGATTGGGTCCCCTTGAAGGACTTTGGAATGCCACTAAGGTATATATGATAAATATTCACCTAATCCTTCCCCCAGGAGTACTTATGGTCATTTATGAGAGTAACTGTGTATCAGGGAAAATAATATACCCAAACACCTTGAGGGCTATTGGAAGCAAGTTGTAAGCTAACATTACAAGAGGACCAAAATGCCAATTAGGGGCTTAATGGAGGACAGGTGATTAATGGGGTATAAGAGTGAGTACAAACTTGTCTTGCCAACATACCTGGAAGTAGTCAGAGTAATAGAATAGAATGACCTACTAAAACCTCAGCTAAGGTGCCATCTAAGAGTCAATATCCTGCAGGTTTTGATAACTGTGGACTTTAGGAGGATGCATATAAAGCAAACTAATAACCATTATATGGTGACCTATCCCCAAGATCTAGAACAAATACTTGGATCTTAAAAGCAAAGGGTGGAAAATTGGCACTTATAACCACCATTTTTAATTATCTTTTTGAGGAATTTACCATTTTTCATTCCTAAAACAATAGGGTCTGATGGATTAAAGATCCTGATCTCCAGAGGAGAAATATTCTTCAATGGAACCCAAAAAGCGTTCCACTCAAGAAATGCTATGAGTACCACCTGGTATCAAGGACCAGAAGCCATGAAAATAGTTAGTATAGTTAATGAAAAACTGATCCTGATTATCATGGGGAACAAAGTTTGCTCCTCCAGAATAGGAACATGAAGGAATACATCTGGGACATATTTATTGGGATTTTTTTTTTTTTTTTCTGGTGCTTTCAGGCCTGGTAATAATGGTGAATCCACAGGTGCAGCAAACACAGCCTAACAGGGCATACACCCTTCAGGTATGATGACCTGGGTCACCCTACCAGGCAAACAACCTACATTTGCTAAAGTGCTAATGAAGGACAGGGAAATCTAGAGAGTGGTGGAAGAAGAAAAGATATATGTCAGTTATGGCCTTGAGACCAGTAGCAAGTAGTTTGTTCCATTAAACATTGAATATTATCTTTGAAAAATAATTTATTGAGGTATAATTGAAATATAACATATATTAGTTTCAGGAAAATACTAAGTTTCTCGCAAATTTCAATTAGCTACTACCTTGAGGAAGTAAAGATTTAGGTTTTAGTGTAAGGCATGAGTGGTTCTTAATAGTGCAAGGTGTGAATTTTATTAAATGTGTCCTGTGTCTGGCCTCACATCCTCTCAACCTTATCTCTAATTCCAAATCTTACTTGATAAACAAATTCATTGTGGGCTTTGACTTGTCCTCCACCTTTTTCTCTTTGACTTGGGCCTTTTCCAATGTTAAAGTATGGAGATCCAATTGGAACTCAGTAGAGTGAAGCTTGTGCAGTCCAGAAGTTAAGTGTGTGTGTATGGGTGTATATGTGCATGCATGCGCATGCCTGTGCATGTTGGGGTGGAGATTAACGGTCTGGGGTTATCCTCAAAGAAAAGTAATAGGAGCCCATGGGTATATGATTGCCCCTGTCAATCCTTTGGTGGACATTTTTGAGAATTGTTTGACTGGTGCTCTTCTTTTAGAAGGCCCTGACAGGATCCAACTTTACCATGGCAGTGACCATATTGATATCAGGTGCTCAAGCTGACTTTTAATGCTTCCAACTTTATTCTCCCCAGTCCCTCATCCTCCCAATTATCACTCTGAAATCTGGGTTACCTAGAAGAGGAACCTAGACTGACACATGTAACCTTCTCATTGTGTGATAGTAAGAAAATTACTCAAATTCTCTGTATCTCATTTGTCTTATACAATGGCAACATTAATAGCACACGGTAGTTACGAGGATTAAATGATAAAGTATAATGACTGACACATAATACAAAATAAATATTAGCTGTTTTTCATATTGTTATTATTGTTATTATGCTTTCCACGAAGCACGAAATTAGGGTCTTATAGCTCATTTAGGAAAAATTCAGCAGTGCTGAGGTAAGAATAGTCTGATCAAGACATCCTCACCGGTTTTCTCTTCCCTTTGAATATGTAAAGCATCAAGAAATTTCAGGTCATTAATGGAGTCCCAGTGTTTACATATACTTTAAGAGGTCTACATGAAGTTGAGATTTCCAATGGCTTTTATGCTCAAAAGCACCTATAATGAGTCATATAAACCTTATGCTGTATTTCCTAGGCAGTTTGCTCAAAATGCCAATCTCAGCACTGGTTTAGCTTACAGAGAGATTCATATATAATACCTATAAATATATACAAACAAGTTATGTACATGCATGTGACATGTATATGTGTATGTATATACCTTCTAACTTCAATTTGAAGGTTTTAAAATTATAATATTAAGGAAACATTTCATTTCACTTTGAAACACAATATTTATAAGAAATTCCCATTGAGATTTCAGTGTATCAGTTTCTATAAAACCTCAGATTACTTAAGCTCTCTAAATGACCTATTTTTCTTTTTAAAAAAAAAATGGGTAAAACTAATACCACCTCCATGAAGGTATTATCAGGGTTTGAAGAGATGTATACGAAAGTGCTTTTAGAAGTGAATTTTTACAAACATTGAGCATTAATAAGTTTACTTGCACATATACGTATAAATAGTTCCTGTTGGATCTATGTACCAAGAACTAAATTTCAAAATGGAAGAGCCTTTTTTTCTTTTCTCCTCTCAAACTCTCCAGTGATTTTTGAGCTCAGGTCCATCGGTTAGAATTGCAGCCATCTGGACTATGTGCAAGGGGCCAGTCTCTCTTCCGTGTGGCCAGAAGTGTAGCAGCAGGGGACTGAGAGCCATCTCTGCAGTGCCTAATGGGCACTAATCGTCCTGAACCACTTACCTTCCCCCATAGTATAAGAGATCTGTGGCTCCCAGAGGACAGTTACATGGTGTTCTTCCCCACCACCTTGATATTTCCTCTCTGGGCGTGGAGGCTTGTAGGACCCACGCTTACTTTGAATCAATAAGCTCTCATAGATTCAGAACATTTGGGAGTGAACAATTCTTTCCGGACAGGGGATGAGAGGCAGCTTCAAGGAAGAGGCAGCATTTGAGATGGGCTATATAGACTTTCAAAAGATAAAAACAGAATGAGGGCATTCCGGACAGTGGAAAGAGAATTAGTAAAGACACAAGGACATGGAATAATATCCAAGAAGGTTGATTTAAATATAGGGTATACACCAAGAGAGAACAAACAGTATAAATAGGTTAAGATCGGGTAGTGAAGGTCAAATATAAGAAGCACTTTCTGTGCAATACAGAGTCACTTGGAATTTAAATTGGGTTGAGATGACATAATTAGTGCTGAATTCTAAATAATTAGGGACTGAATGGGACAGTGGCATTGAGATGGGGGGAAAAGGAAGTCTTTTGAGACATGGTAGAGGGAAAAGATGGACTTAGAAGTGTTTTGTGAAGATTAGGAATATAAAGTGTGTTTTTAAAAATGACTGAAGAGGGGCACCTGGGTGGCTCAGTCCTTAGGCCTCTGCTTTCGGCTTGGGTCATGATCCCAGCATCCTGGGATTGAACCCCACGTCTGGCTCCCTGCTCCGAGGGAAGCCTGCTTCTCCCTCTCCCGCTTCCCCTGCTTGTATTCCATCTCTCACTGTCTCTCTCTCTGTGTCAAATAAATAAATAGAATCTTTTAAAAAAATGACTGAAGAGTGACGTATATTGAGGTATTATAGATATATATATATGTGTTTATGTTGGGCTTGATTCATTGGATGACAGTAATTTTTTCATTCATATTGAGGTATAACATATATATGTATATATATATATATATGTGTGTGTATATATGTATATATATAGTTAAGTAAATAAAAATGCATTAATCTTAAGTGAATTTTCACATTTAAATAAATACTGAAGCCATAACCCAGATCAATACAGAATATTTCCAGCACACCATACGGTTTCCTCATCTTGTTGCTAGTCAACAAACATATCCCTTGGTGAATTTAGAGTTAGGCTCATTTTATATTTTATATCTTTTTTTTTAATTAAATAAATATTCACTGAGCTCATAACAGTACCAGGAAAATATGGGGAATAGACACAGTTGCTTTCTTGTCCCCAAGAGGATTCTTTATACACAGTGCAGTGCAGTGGTTCTTATTTTACTACACATGAAAGTCACCTGGGACTATAGTTGAAAATGTTGATTTGGCAGACCCCTCCCCCAGATCCTAATTCAACCCTTTTAGGGTAGAGCCCTGCAATATCCATTTTTCCCCCATGAGAGGGTAACTTCTTTACCCCTTTCTTTTTTCTTTCTTTACTTGTCTTTCTTTTCTTTCCTTCAAGTATAGTTGACATAGAATATTCTATTAATTTCAGGGGCACAACATAGTGATCCAACAGTTACAATCATCACGAAATGCTCACCATAAGTGTAGTTCCTATCTATCACCACGCAGAGGTATTACAATGTAATTGATTATATTACCTATGCTGTACTTTTTATACCCATGATTTATTCATTGTATTACTAGAGGTTTGTACCTTTTAATCCTCTCACCTGGTCACCTATGCCCTCAATTCCCTCTCCTCTGATAACCACTAGTTTGTTCTCTGTATTTATGAGTCTCTTTTTGTTGTTGCTGTTTGTTTAATATTCGTTTTTTTTAAATGTTCTGCTTTCCTTTAAAGCAGATGATCTAGTGTCACACTTGAGAAACGCAAACCTACTGAATGGAACAGGAAGGTCTTGTAGTCCATGCTAAGGAATCTGGACAAAATCCTATAGATTTTAGAGAACTAGAGCGGTTGACAAAGGAATAAAAAAGTCACGGTTTATGTACTTGGAGATGACAGAGTGAGAAAAGAACAGCCTAGAGGGAACAAGACTGCTGTTAGAGGGTCAGTAGCATGAAGATTATTGCAATAGTTCAGAAAAGGCAAGAAAAAGTCTGACTTTCTTCTGGAGAAAAGGCAGATTCAAAAGGCAGTTAAGAGAAGCACTCAAAAGCATGTGTGACCAATTAGATGTGTGTATGTGGGGAGGAAGGAACAGGGAAATAGGGAAGATGACCAGTTTTTTTTTAATAATGTATATGAAAGGACTCACTCAATCTTGAAGCCATTCTGACCTCATGACGACTACTAACGTTGGAGTGCTGAACACAAAACACTAACCCATTTGTCCTAAGTCACAGAGGGCAGATTTCTAGTGCCAAAGGCTGACTGGTATTTATCTTGATACATAGGTCAGTGTCAGAACACTAAAATGTTGAGCATCCACTTAATGAAGCCTTGTCAGACTCAAAGATCTGGTCCTGATGGGTTTCAGGAATTCAGTTCCAAGAATGCTCCTCCTGCTGGGGAATTAATTGGTGTTTTCTCAACTAAGTTGGCGGGGGGAGGGGTGGGAAGAAAACCTTGTGTTTGACATTGGGAAGCAAGCTTGAGAGGGGAGTGGGGTAAAGACTAATTGTCAAGTACCCTTTCCAGCTTGTTTTGTCACAAAGTCTTTAGTGGTAGCAGCTGAGAGGTGACACAGATGGGATATGATAAGTAGAGGCTGTGTTTCAGCCTTTCTGGACAACCTGTCAACTTCTCAGGACAGGCACAGAGAGTAAGAACTAACCTGTAGATGGGGATTCCATGCTTCTTCAACCCTAAATCCCCTTCAGAGGGATTTAGAACCACAGTGAGGACATCAAATAAGGTATCAGCAACACTATAGCTCATTATAGATTACTAAGAACTTTTTTAAAGTTACCTACTTTGAGTCTGATGACAGTCCTCTAGAAGCCAGAAAAAGTGAAGATGTTTATGTCCTTTTGCAGATGAAAACAATATAGAGAGATAAAGAATCCTCCTCAAGGTCATGCACACATATCCTGCTGCAACTGAAACTAAAGAACTGAATATCTAAGACCTGCATTATTTCTCTAAAACTGACCAGGGTCCCAAGGACCAAGGGCAATCTGCTAGCCTATCTGAGATCCACTTCTCCCTTCTGAGATGCCAGCATCTCTCCACTGAGGATGTACAATGGCAGAGAACCCTGGCATATTAGAGTGAGGGTAGAACCTAGCCATGGGGCATACACCATCATCCTCTCCCCCTCCCCACCCACAAGGTATGCACATCTTCCAGGTGCCAGTGACAGACATGGAAGCTGAATAGTGGAGATCACTTTCTTCTTTGTGCCCATATTGATAGAAGCGTCTAATAAAAAACACCAGGAGAATCCAGGTGAGTAACATGTATTTTTTTTTCCTTAAGCATTTCTTTACAACTGATTCCTAGCTTGCTTTTAGCACTCAAATGGAATTGGAAAAAGAAATGACAATACTGATTCTTGAAAAATGTTTCCTGTCGCAGATATATAGCTGCCATAGCTGTCAGCATTTGGCTTTGCCATCTGTCATTTGTCACAGAAATCCAAAGCTCTTCTATGTAAAACTTGCTTAAATGAAATTCACTTAAAACAATTCTAAATATGAAGAATTATTTAATTTAGCAGCAAACTCAGCCTATGGGCCAGAAAAATTCAAAATTAAAAAACCAAAGAACTGATATTCTCATGCCTGCCATCTTGATGCTGCTTAGTTCCCTTACTGTATGAGTTTGGATAAACTCCAGAAATGAGCAAATGTTTAAGAAAAAGAAATCATCATTGAAACAGTATGCTGATGTTCTAACATCTTAGAGTTAAACCATTAGGTATAGACTTTCCCATCACGAACCACATACCAGTCATGGCCATGAAACTGGTGGGGAAGGGGCAGACTCAGAGGCTTTGTCTCCTACAATGCGACAGGCACAGCTAGAGCAGATACAACTCCAGGCTCTGGGGGACACCGTGTATGGCAATCAGAACTGAGAAATGGAAGGGGTGGCAATGGACCTCAAGGATATCCAAGTAGGCAGACAGGACTCTTGAATGGGCTAAAGGGATCAGAGGAGACAGAGAAGCACAGACCAGCAGCTTTTACACGAAGCTCTCTGGCAGAAATGTAGAGCACAATGTCAGGGAATTCAGAACAGGCCACATTACATAACCAGAGTTATTTTCTCCTACTCTTCTTTTCTTTTTTTTTTTTTAATGGTTTTTTCTCATTCCATTTCCTATTCCAGTTATTTGCCTATTACTTGCATGCTATTAGTTCTCAAGTCAACAGACCACTTGTAGCTTTAGACAATCGCTTCTGTTACAAAGCTCTCATTTCATAAAGAGATGATGCCCTCTCTGGCTTCTTGTTCTAGACATGCCTGACCTTTGAGACATGGTGAGTGTAGAGAAAATACCTCAGCAGTAGGACTCCCCGCACCACGTTGAATACAAATGGACTCACCAGAGAAGCAGGAAAACAAGCTTATGGGCTACAGTTTCCTTTACAAAGCAATGCTGACTGTAAGAGAGCAGGAGAAGGAAGCAACTGTGTATCAGAGACATGGGTATGCGTATCTGTGACCATCCGTCCTGCAGCATTAGCTCAAACCTGGAGTTAGATATTTAAACAAAACTCTCCCTTCCACAAGTCTCTTCTCTCTAAAGATTGTATACATATATACTTATCAATATTCCTGCCTATAATCCCTTGGGGCTATCTTATCCTGGGACCCTGGTATGCAAGTACTTCTGGTTCCATTTATTATCTTGACATTATAATATGGAGAGTGGTTTGGCATCTGACGCTACTTTGTTTGGTGCCTGCACAGTCCTTTCTTACTGATAACTCTAATGTAGTTTATCTTTCTCTCAAGTGTGCTAAGTCAATAAAATGTTTCTACAATCAAAGCTATTTTAGAGGTAGACAAGTTTTTCCCTTTACACTTTACTGATGCCAGCTGGTGTTAAACTGTCTGTTTTCCATGGTCTTTGTATTTTGGTTCTGCTTTTTAACAATATGTTTTATTTGGCTTTTATATCTACCTAGATCTGAAGTATTATTAGGATTACTTATGTATTTTGTTATGTGCTCTAACAAATCATATACTTTTTCCAGCTATAAAGCAAAAATTATTAGAGTATTAACCTAGAAAAAACATTTAAGTGGACTACAATAGGGTGTTAAACCTAGATTCAGGTAAATAAACACTATAGCCATTCCTGATAGAAGTACTGACAATGGAAGTTTTACATTGTAAGATTCTATAAATTGAAGCTAATTCCTGGTTTCCCCTCAATAATTTTAAACAAGCCAGGCTACCATCTCTCTGTCTTTCTGGTAAGATAATCAACTATTAACATGAGCTAATACTTCCCTATCCTCTCCTTCCCAGTCTAAACACTTATTCCTGTATTTACCCCTGATTTTGCAAACAAACATTAAGAACCACCCTCAGAATTCTCCAAACATGCTTCTTCCAGTGCAGACCATTCTGAGCCAAAATCAGCTTTGGCCTTAGCAACCAGAACTCTTGTTTCCTACTCAAAATGTTATTCCATTGCAAATATTCTTTATGCTTCCAGTCTTCCTACCTACCTGTCTCTACACTCCCTCCTCTCAAATTCCTCTTTCCGTATACTCAATCTGAGATGACGCCTTGTCCACACACCCATTCAAACGGTCTCTGCACACTCCCACAACTTCCTTGTACCCCCGCATATTCTGCCCCCTCATCCTATCTAATTTTCTCTTCATCTCTTTCCAATGTGGCGTTACCTACTCTGTTTGGAACTAGGTCTTTGGCAATTATAGAAGGTATGTTATTAACTCTGCCAGCTGCTTCATCACCTGCACTCACTGCAAGCCAATTTTAAAAATCTTTGTTCTTGGATACTCCGCATATTCTAATTAGAGAGCTTATCATAAGGCTGCAGCAAAATTCTGCTTTGACAATGATCTTTCCTCCTTACTTCCATAATATAAAGAAGCAAATTGTGTTTCAGACATCAACCTCTAGCCCTCATACTATTAATTTTTCTTAGTATGTGGTAAGTTTGTGGCATCCATTTGCTCCTGAGCCCTTTCTCCCAGACCTTACTAAACATATGTACGAAACTGAGAGTTCTGGACGTTGAAGAAGGTGTGATGTCACACAATACCTGTTTTTAAAAGGGAAATCAGAGAAATACAGTTTGCTATTTTTTATCCACATGTTCTCTATTTTATTTAAGAAAACATTTTTTTCCCCTCTTAGTTTTTCAACTCTCACATAATTGGACAGGAAGCTGGGGTTGTGAAGTTAATTTACAATGTGACATGGGAAGCAACCATGGTGGGGGGGGCACTACTGAGCAAGGGGAGGACCCCTGACTTCTGAACAGCACCAGGGTTAGGGGCCCTAATCTCCACACAGTTAAAAATCTGGTTATGATTTTGGACTCTTCCGAAACTTAACTACTAACAGCCTAGTGTCTGGAAGTCTTACAGATAACACAAACAGTCAGTTAACACATATTTTGTATGTTACATGTTTTATATACCAACTCTTACAATAAAGTAAGCTAACAAAAAATCTTGTTAAGAAAATCATAAGAGGGGTGCCTGGGTGGCTCAGTGGGTTAAAGCCTCTGCCTTCAGCTCAGGTCATGATCTCAGGGTCCTGGGATCAAGCCCCACATCGGGCTCTCTGCTCAGCAGGAAGCCTGCTTCCTCCTCTCTCTCTCTGTCTGCCTCTCTGTCTACTTGTGATTTCTGTCAAATAAATAAATAAAATTTAAAAAAAAAAGAAAATCATAAGAAAAAATACATTTATAATACTGCATCATATTTATTGAAAAAAAAAAAAAACTCTTATAAGTGGACCTAAGTAGTTCAAACCCATTTTGTTCAAGGGTCAACTATAGTGTCTTTTCCAGGCATTACTGAATCAAGAAGCTTGTTGATTGATTTCTTCCTAAAAACAAAAAGGGTTTTTTTTTTTAATTCTTAAAAAAGTTTTTTAAGTCTCCTTTCATACTAAGCCTACTTATTAGTATACTAACTATCCTTAATATACTAATTCTTTCATATATTCTTTTATCCATGCACATATATAATATCATTTATTTATTTGTTCATCCTTTCAACACATACTTATTAGAAACCCAGGTAAGGAGTTGTACTGAACGCTGAAGACTCACAGAAAGGCAAGGTGTCTGCTTGCCAGAAGCCTAAAAAAATAGGGGAACCAAATAAGCAAAAAGACAATATAATATATCGTGAGCACTGTGAGTACTATCAGTGGAGCTGGGAGCAGCTACCTTTTCAAGTCTTAAAAGGAGCATCATTGTGAAGTATGAGAAAGCTTTGAGTCGCATACATTTTTACTGAGGAGACTGTAGTAAAAGTATTTTAACATTGCACAGATCTGTATAGAAACTAATTTAAGAAAAAAAAAAGGTACAAGTAATCCTGGGAAGTATTGTCACAGTGAATTATTGCATGACATTATATGCCAGGAATACATGTCAGGCATAGTTACTAAAATAGCCATTGTGAGGCAATCACTGTAATTATCTTTCCATGGCCAGACGTATTTATAATAGTCAAAGGAAAATCAACTTGGTCTAAGCGGATTGCAAAACTGGAAGAAATAGGGGGAAATATTCTTACTTAACTGAGCATTGATAAAGGAGAAAGGAAGTTGAATGAATTAGTAATTCAGTTACAAAGATGAGGGGTTTTTTCTTTCTTTCTTTTTTCCCTGGTGGAAGGTCATGAGTTTAGGAAAAAAATAAGCAAATTGATGAAAGAGACACAGGATCACCTCTTTTTTATCCGCAAAAGGAAAGAACAAATCCGGAGAAAATGTTATTTCAGGCCCACCCCGAGACTAACGAGAACTTTCTTTTTAGTAAAGGGACTGTCTATCTAATGAAGCTGAACAAAGACCTGCAGACACCATGCCGTCAATAATTCTTAATAACTTTGACAAAAAGAACAAGTGCAGTAAGGGCTTAAAAGGTAGGAAGCTAAGAGTCAACTGAGATGTTAGAACTTTCCAGTGCCTGAAAACACTATGGAAAGACAGAGAATATAATGGTAAAAGACAAAAAGCTAAGTGTAATTTAAGAAGTGTCGATTATAGAAATTATAAGCATATATTTTATTTATATTTTGTTTTCATCAATCCTGCTGGACATTGAATGTAGCCTTAAACATATTTACAATTCAATAATGGTATAATTGATCAAATGGAGTCCATTGGCCTTTACTCCAGGTAAGCAAACTCAGGTTTGCATCTCTCTGGATGTACCAGTCTCTCCAGATTTTAGTATGTCAATTTGTCTTGTGACCTAAGTTCTAGGGCAAAGAGAAGTCACTGATTTTCAGTTTGTGCAATTCTTTTCTTATGGGACAGAAATGGTGACTTCCAAACATTTTTCACATTGTAGCTAAGATCCAAAGCTTTTCTAAGGGTTTTAAATAAGAAAATAGTGTGACTTTATTTTCTTTTTTGTTTTTTTAATTTTTAATTTTTAATTTTTTTTAATTAAATTTTTTTTAAATTTTTTATAAACATATATTTTTAACCCCAGGGGTACAGGTCTGTGAATCGCCCGGTTTACACACTTCATAGCACTCACCATAGCACATACCCTCCCCAATGACCATAAACCCACCACCCTCTCCTGACACCTCTCCCCCCAGCAACACCCAATTTGTTTTGTGAGAATAAGAGTCTCTTATGGTTTGTCTCCTTCCCGAACCCATCTTGTTTAATTTATTCCATCCCTATCCCCCACCCCTCACGTTGCCTCTCAAATTCCTCACATCGGGGAGATCATATGATAATGGTCTTTCTCTGATTTGGCTTATTTTGCTGAGCATAATACCCTCTAGTTCCATCCACATCATCACAAATGGCAAGATTTCATTTCTTTTGATGGCTGCATAGTATTCCATTGTATATATATACCACCTCTTCTTTATCCATTCATCTGTTGATGGACATCTAGGTTCTTTCCATAGTTTGGCTATTGTGGACATTGCTGCTATAAACATTCGGGTGCACGTGCCCCTTCGGATCACTACGTTTGTATCTTTAGAGTAAATACCCAGTAGAGCCATTGCTGGGTCATAGGGTAGCTCTATTTTCAACTTTTTGAGGAACCTCCATGCTGTTTTCCAGAGTGGCTGCACTAGCTTGTGTTTCCACCAACAGTGTAGGAGGGTTCCCCTTTTTCCGCATCCTCACCAGCATCTGTCATTTCCTGACTTGTTAATTTTAGCCATTCTGACTGGTGTGAGGTGGTATCTCATTGTGGTTTTGATTTGTATTTCCCTGATGCCAAGTGATGTGGAGCATTTTTTCATGTGTCTGTTGGCCATCTGGATGTCTTCTCTACAGAAATGTCTGTTCATGTCCTCTGCCCATTTCTTGATTGGATTATTTGTTCTTTGAGTGTTGAGTTTGCTAAGCTTTTTATAGATTTTGGATACTAGCCCTTTATCTGATATGTTGTTTGCAAATATCTTATCCCATTCTGTCAGTTGTCTTTTGGTTGTGACTTTATTTTCTGTTTTAAAGGATTATTCTAGTTTGCAGAGTAGATTGGAGGACAGCCATCATGGAAGCAAGGAGATGGGTTACAAGTGGTTTGTAATGACAACATAATCTGATGTTATTAAAGAGATGTCGGGGATGAGGCCAAGGGATATGAGGACATTGAAGAACTGAGATGAATTGGATGGATGTGTCCTCTGCCATGACTCTGAAGTTATTCAGTATGAGATAGCCCTTGGTTTGAAGAGAAAGGCACTTGGAACCAGGAAAGAAGTGCCTTGATAAATAACGGCAATGCGGAATTATTGGATGACAGGATGAAGAAAAGAAGAGCATAGAAAAGGCATGAGATTGACTATAATTACATTTTTTGACTTTTTAATTTATTTGTCTCTGTTACTGAGATATGGTTGACATACGATGTTATATTAGTTTCAGGTGCACAGCACAGTGATTCCACAACTCTATATATTGTGCAGTACTCACTGCAATAAGAGTAGTTACCATCTGTCACCATACAACGTTAATACAGCACTTCTGACTACATTCCTTATGCTGTAATTTTTATCTCCATGACTAACTGGTTTTATAACAGGATCCCTTCTCCTAGTCCCCAACCACCTCCCCTCAGGCAACCACCAGTCTGTTCTCTGTATTTGGGTTTGTTTGGTTTTTATTGTTGTTTTTTGTTTGTTTGTTTTGCTTTATTGATTCCACATATAAGTGAAATCATATGGTATCTAACTTTCTCTGACTTACTTTACTTAGCATGATGCCCTTTAGGTCCATCCAAATTGTTGCAAATCACAAGATGAAATTCTTATGTCTTGAGGAATATGCCACTGTGTGTGTATGTGTGTATGTGTGCATGTGTGTTTGTGTGTGTGTGTGTGTGTATCATATCTTCTTTATTTAACCATCTATTGATGAACACATGGGTTGCTTCCATATCTTGGCTATTGTAAATAATGCTGCAATGAGCCTATGGTGTGTATATCTTTTCAAATTAGTGTTTTAGTTTTCCTTGGGTAAATACCCAATAGTGTAATTATTAGATCATATGGCATTTTTATTTTTAAGTTTCTGAGAAGCCTTCCTATTGTTTTCCACAGTAGTTTTACAAATTGACATTCCCACCAATAGGACATTCCTTTATCTCCAAGTCCTCATTACCACTTGTTCTTTCTTTCCTTTTTTTTTTTTTTATAGTTTCAAGTTTTTAATTTAAATGTCAGTAGTTAACATACAGTGGAATATTAGTTTTAGGTGTAGAATTTAGTGATTCACATTTTGCTTATTTTTTAAAATATCAAGCTGAATGTATAATTGCTTTATACTGAATTGGAGAGAGAAGACATCCATTCCACTTCCTTCCCTTAAAGCTTACATGGGATAAGGGAAAATGAAGAAAAGGTGGCATCTGCAGACTCCAGGTTTCAGTTAAGACCCTTAAATGGATGAAAAAGATGCAAAGATTTAAAACTTCAATGGAGTTGATCAATCCTGAAATAGATTCAGAAACGTTAAAGATTTTTTATTTTGTTTTTGTTTTGGTTTCGGTTTTGGTTTTGTTTGTTTTGCTTGTTTTCAGAAGTGTAAAAGAATTTTGAGAAGAGTGAGGAGTGAAGTTTTGGTCAGATATAGGAAACAGAATATCAAACAGCTACTTGCAAAAGAGACTTGAATCTTTCAGAGCATATGAGAAGAGATACAGAGATGTGAGCAAGGTGACTACAACCCAACAAATCTTAACGTCCATGGACCCTCTGACCTCACCAGATTCCACTGAGTTCTGGTAGAGCCTGGGTGGCTCTGGGGACCACAGGGCAGGAAAATGGCAACCACGCTGGGCGGGAATAACTTTAGCATGTATGTTGCAATCCCAAGGCAAGAGAAACAGCCACAGTGGGCAGAAGCCAAGTGGCTAGACAAAAACCTAGTGGCCAGTCACCAAAACAACAACAACAAACCAACCAACCAAAACAAAACCCACACACCTAGTGGCCACTCTCAGTAGGAGCAGACAGAAGTGGTGAAGTACATTGATCACTGGACAGAAATAACTGAGACTGAAAAGCCATTCATCTTGTGGCAGCCACCAAAATTGAGAGGATGTAGGCATTTGTTCTCCTTGTCTTGCCTTTTTTTTTTTGGCTTGTCATATCCTGCCCCCAATCCTTAATTATTTATTTATGGCCCTTTTTCAAACTTCTCTCATTGAAGCTGGTCTCCTTACTGTCCAGCACCTCACCAGAAGCATCACTGTTTGGTTTTCTACTTTTTGTCCATTTCTTGAACCCTTGGAAATGCTCACTTTTGTATATAACCAGTGCATAGTTCTCAATGACAGAATTTTAGGTCTAGTTAGTAAGATTTTTTATTCTAACTTTGTTTGCTCAGGCAAGAACAAAGCATTGTCTGCAGAGAGAACTGTCTGATAGTAGTATAGCACTAATTATAATTTAATACATTTATTAGAACAGAAGTCTTTCTTAGGAAGAACTAATTTTTTAAAAATTATTTTTTGCAGGTTTCTGGGGTGTTAGGGCTGCTATTTAAGTATGGAATCATGAATGAATTACACTCAAATTAAGATTTCTTAGAAAACCCAGGATGGTAAATTATTTCCTGACAAGATCTATAAGTTGATTCTATTTATATGGTGTTGCAAAAGGTAAATTTTCTTCTTTATAAGATGCTTTCATTAGTTAACCAACACATAAAAGAGTAATTCACATATTTTCAATCATTTCACAGGAAAATCCACATGGCTTCCAGGAAAAAAAGATTTAAAAATACTTCTCTTATGACAATTTATTCTGCTAGAACCCTTCTAAGTGCCAGTGAAATAGGGATGTGAATAGAATTTAAAAAGTCATTAAAACTAGAGTCCCTTTTAACATATAATTTAGAAGTCACTGATTAATTGGCTTCAAGTTATATTTATTTTTAAGCACAATAATGTCACTACTGCAGGATTATATAGCTCATCAGAAAGATCTATCAAAAGTAAGTTCACACAAATTAAGGTGACAGGGTACAATTCTTTGTCAGCAACCTGTAGTGGACCACATGACGGAATTTAAGGTGTAGAACTCTGGCTGAAATGGTTACGGTGCAAAAATATGGCTTTTTATCCCATTTATTATGTATATCAAATTTAGCTTCATATATTAAAACTTCAAAGAAATGGTTTTCAAAGATAATAATCATCTAATCTGAAAATCTCAAAAGATATTAAATAAAATAATTGATCATTATTAAAAGAATATATTATAGGCCACTGCATTAGTTTTTTGTTACTCCTGTAATAAATTACCATAAACCTAGAAGCTTAAAATGACACAAATTTATGATTTCTGTTCTGTAGGTCAGAAGTCTGAGCCAGCTTAGTTAGTCTCTCTGCTCTGGGCTTCATAAAGGCCAAATCAAGTTGTCGGTTGGGTGGTTTCTTATCAGGAGACTCTGGGAAGAATCTACTTCCAGGCTCATTCAGGCCATTGGTAGAATCCAGATCCTTGCAGCTCTAAGACTGATAGCCCTGTTTCCTTGCTGGCTGTCAGCAGAGGGCCACCCTTGGCTCCTAAGTCTCTCCCCAGTTCTTGAACAAGGGTCTCTACTCAGAGCTAGCAATGGCATGTCAAATCCTTCTCATGATTGGAATACCTCTTCATTTCTCCTGCCAAATTTCTCTTTTGCTTCCAGCCAGGGGAAGTTTTTGACTGTTAAGGGCTCATGTGATTACACTGTACCCACCTGAATAATCCAAGATAATCTCCCTATTTTAAGGTTCTTAACATTAATTACATTTGCAAATTCCCTTTTGCCGGGTACTATAAAATATTCACAGATTCCAGGAATTAAGCATGTATATCTTTGGGGAGGGGGCCTTATTCTGTTTACTGCATTCACCAAAAATAAAAGAGAAACGCAAAATCTCAAACAGATCTATGAAAAGAGTGTAATACATGGTACTTGATTTAAAAAAAAATTCTGAGGGAAGAGCAAAATAAATCATGGTATGTTTAAACTACAGAATATTATTACGTGGTCAAAAAAATCCTAATTTTTAAAGTGTATCTAATCATATCAGAGATTTATATAATAAAATTTAAGCAAAACTAAACCACAATTATGTATATTGTATAATAACCAATATTTTACATATAGGGATATATAAACATATACACATACATATTTATTTTTATTTATGTACACATTTATAAATGTATATGCATAAACAGTGCCTTACATGTGTGTAATTTGTGTGGTACATATAATATCTTTATATACCAAAGTATAGCAAAATATCAGTGTGGCAATCTCTGGGTAATGATATTATGTTTCCTTCTTCATATGTCCTATGAAATCTTATTTTCTAAAACATTATAATCAGAAAATAAAATGTTATATTTTTTAAAAATATCATGTATGGTTTCTCATGTAAAATGAAATATTCTAGCAAGAGATTCCAATGAGTCACATTATATACAGATCTCAGTTTTTAACTATAAATGAAGATCTGGTAGCCTGAGACAGGGGTGGGCAGAGTGGAAGATGATTCATACCTTACAGACAGGTCAATCACAGAAAATCACTGAAGGTTCACAAAAACTTCTCTGCTAAATGAAATCTTTTCTGGGTGCCCTTCTCTCCAACTCACAGTATAAAAGTTAGTAGTTTCTTGTTTTGTTTGGTGTGATTTATCTTGATTTTTATATGTCTGTATATAAAGAACTCTCAGGTTGCAAATGACAGTCTCCACATTTGTTTCAAGTCCCCACATAGAGTTCTAAGGTTCTTATACCACTAGATCTCCTGAAGCAACATCATTGTCCTTCTCCTTTAATAAGGGACAAATCAGACAAAGGAAGTGATGATCCTTCTCTCCGCCTGGATGTCTGGTAGCTCTAACTATGAGTTGGGAGAAAGAGCCATAGCCCTTTGACAATAAGAAACATTTACCTGTGCTCTTCATATGTTTCCAATGTCAGAAACATTTCAAATGAATTTCTACCATCATCTTTTTCTTAGAACAGTAAATCACTGCCAAGACAGTTGAGCTCATTTCCAAGCCCTTTTCCATGCCTTCATATTTTGTTAATATCAACCAGGCTGCCTTAAGTGGGGGAACACTGACATACGTCATTACAAAGGGTTATTACTGTCATTGCTCCATTTTCCTGAATTTCACGGAGAAAGCAGTCACTCCCCTTTGGTCTGAACAGTGCTCTTCTTCACAGAAAAGTTAGCATGCCTGCAAGCCTATAATTGGAAAAAAAGGTTTTCCGGAGGTTGAGTACTTTTAGGTATGATAGACAGGCCATATGCCACTGAGACTCAAAAATAGCAGGATAAAGGAACAGAGGATTCAATTGTTCCCCATCTTCCCTTAGGAAATGTGACTCACAAGAATTGTTACGATAAAACTGTCCACTTTATGTGTTTACTTTTGCTGATTCAGTGTTCAAGAAAGGAAGGAACAGTATAGAAATTACTCTCTTATTAGAATGTATTGCGACAAACTGGAGATGGTATCTTAGTCACATGCTGGAAAATTGGAGGTTTGGGTCTCAGTTGCCTGTGCATCAGCGGTGTGGACATCTACAGCAATGGGCTGCAGTGGCACATCTGGCTTTGAAATTAGGAGAGCCAAGGCAAGACTGGAAATGACATTTATGAACAGAAGAGAGAAAAGCTGAGGGAGAGATCAAGAGAGGAGAGTGAGTCTGATGACATATATTTCAGGTTTTGGTTTTGCAATGTGGTACATTTAGTGTTAGGGAAAGTAAACCCACAGGCCTTACTCTAAAAGGGGCCCTGACACATCTGAAGTATATCCACAATAATCCACCTGCATGACGGTTCCTTATTACTTCACCTTGCCTCCTTGGTCAGGCCCTGCCAGCTTTAACATATCATATTTCTTCATATTTTACATGGTATGCCATTCCCTACCCCAAACTGTGTCTTTTACTATTATTCTGACATCTAACCACTATGTCCCAATCCTGACTTCAGGTTTGTTGCCCAAAAAGTTGTATCTGACATCCTGTCCACATTGCCTTTGGTATATCTTCATGAATTCTGCTTTATTTTTGGCCTTGCTGACGCTGTGAAAAGATAGCCACATGCACTGTCCTCTGAGGGTCAAAGCACTAATGACCACCTTCAGAATCAAGAGAATATATTACTAGAATATGCAAGATGGATTGGATAATTTTCTAATTTCTCCACTTCGTATTACACCTGTCTCTGGCTGTACCTGGATGGTTCTAGAACAAGTCCGGGGGAGGGAGGAGTATTTTCATCATCTCTTCTTATGGACAATGGTTCTCACACTTTGGTGTACATAAGAATTACTGGGAAATTATTTACAAAATTGCTTTCAGGACCCAGTTCCCAGATATATTGACTTAGTAAGTCTGGGATGGTCCCACTGAGCTGTATTTTAATGAGCTGTCTTTATGTCAAGAAACACTGCTGTAAACAGGATGAAAGAGGAAGAATATAGAGGTCCTCTAGAAACTTGGAAGGAAATAAAAACATTCTCTGGAGTGTAAAATATGAAACCATCACCTTATGCATCAGAGTAAAGACAGCTAAAATCTTCAATCTTCTGACTGCTCTTCCATGTTCCATGTATCTCCTCTTTAGAGAATATATTCTACTAGAGAGCAGGAGTATTTGTTTCCCTGAAAATTGTATTTCCTGTTGGTCTTCCCCATTATAGTCCATCTCTGGAAGGTCAAGCTTCATGAGCTTGCTCTTCAGAGACAGCCCTGTTTATGGTGGGCTCCTCAGTTGAGATCAGGCCTTGAGACTACAGAGAACAACAGAGGCTAGATCACAATGTTAGATGGAAGTAATGAAAGCCATCCTCTTGGGATTTCATGCAAGGCTGCCTCATGGAGTTCCCCACGGCATTTGCTACACTGGGGTCACTTGTCTCAATCTTCCCCAGTGGCTCTTTCCTTAAAAAAAGTTAATTGTTTTGTCATCTGTGAGCTTTTGAGAGCAGAGACTATGTCTCATCTATCTTGTGTCATTAAAGCCTAGCACAGTGCTTGATAAGGAAGTGACGAATAAATAACTAGATGAAGGAATGGATGAACCAAGAAGATAAAACAAGGGTGGGGGGCATGGAGGAAGAGATGATGTTACTGCTTGAGGAAGAAATTACCTCATCCTCTACTCCACCTGATTTACCCCAGACTAAGTGCTGCATTTTAGTACTCTTTCACTGAGGGGCAGGGTAGTTATGTGACTAAAAACAAAGTTTGCTAGAACAGTTTGGTTTATACCATGAAAAACCCCATCTATATGTTTATATTTATCATTTTCTAAAACTTGCATTTCTTCTTTAGAAATCACTGGTGAGTTAGTGTTAAAGAGCTAGGAATGGAACTGCTCTTTTGAAGTCTAATATATGTTCCATTTGAAAAAACTGCTTCTTGTATCTTAGAATAATTAACAACACACTTTAATTTATGAATGTCTGTGCTCCAAGGTCTTTCATCCGTGGGAAGGGGAGAGAGAGAAAGAAGACTGAGAGGCTAATGGAAAACTCTCATGTCCTTGTGCTCAGCTCAGGTGAAACTTCCAGGAGTGGTTCTGAAGAGGCCAGAGGAATCACTGCTGAGCTCTGTTTTACATATGTGCATTAGAAATGGGTAACCTCCATATTTTAGGTTTTGACAACCCTCTCTCCCCTCCAGTGGTTATGATTTAAGAATAACAATGTGACATGAACATTGAGATGAGAAGATAAGTGAATAAAGAAAGAGGATGGTAGTGAATAATTAAAAGGAGGGGGAGCAGAGGAGGAGAAAGAACTGACTCAGGGGGAGCAAATGTATTCATCTCCTCTTTGTCTCTTCCATCTACTGTACCTCCCGGCCGGGAAAGCAGATTTCTTGACTCTCAAAGGAAATAAAGGTGGCAATTAAATACTGACAAGAAAAATAATAAAAATAAAAAGGAAGAAAAGAACAGGGAGGAAAGACCACCTCCTCTCTCAACCGTACACTGTGATCCTGACAATCTTCTCCCCATCTGTCAACCCTAGAAAAGTCAGAGGATTCGATCTTAAGGGTCCGAGCAGTGGGTTTTTGAATCATCTAATAAATGGCTCTAGTTCTTTTTTACACCATTTTCACCTGTCCTGTCTTCCCCACCCATCCCTATGAGTCAGCTGTTTGTCTTCAGTGAACTCACATAGCTCACCGTAGCAGTCCCATGTGGGAGGCCCCTCCTGCTGACCAGATACCCCAGCCTCATGACCATGGCCTTCTCTCCATTCCCAGATGCCTTCCCAGCTGCCTCTCTGATTATTTCTGGATACTGTGTTATCCTAATCCTGAACCACCACCACAACGTCCCCCTCCCCCCATTATCTCCTGAGCCTGCTCCTCCCTATGTTCTGAGTGCTGCTGAGGGAAAATGCCAAATCCAAAAGGCCCGGTCTTTCTTTGTTGACTTCAATGGCTACTTCCCCGTAAGATTTTATTCTTAGTCACCTCCAGTAATACTTCAAGCAGCTCTTCTCAAGCCCCCAGACCTCAAAAAATACCTTGGCCCTCAAAAGATGACTATCTTTCCTCCTACCTATATGGAAAAATCAAAACCATGCCATAGGTATTCAAAAAGTGGTCCTAATTTCCTGTCTGTCCAATTTCACATTCTTTATTCCTAAAACAAAGGATGAAATGTCCCACCCTCCTCTTTAAACTCAATCCTTAACTCATCCACCACACCACATTCCTGCCTAACCCCAACTTCAACTCTAGCTGATAAGCTCTTTCCTTCATCCAGTTACTTTTTCCCACGGGTGTTGACCTTAGGCCCCGGTTAATATTAATTTCATTTCCTCTTCCCATGACAAAGCTTCTGAGTAGCCAGAATGGCCTCTTTAAATTCACTGCTAGCTTGAAACAGTCTACGTCCTGTCCTCACTAGGGTTTTTGAGTTCACCAGTGAACCCCACTCCCATGCCTCAAACCTTGCCATTTTTGGCCAGAACTAATAGCCATCATTGTCTCTTATATTTGACACTATTGAAACCCTAACTACACTTCAAGGCCTGGTACAATTTTTTTCCTACCCAGTTCTTCCCTCCTTTCTTTCATCAAGCTCCTTCTACTACTTCCCTTTCCATAGTCCCTCAGCTTCAGTGTTTTACCTGTCTTTTTCTCTTACTGGGTTATAAGCACCATACGGGTAGGGACCATCTCAGAGCTAATGTACACTGCTTTCTGCAAGAACGATTTTCAATATTTAAGAGAAAATTGTGTTCAACATTCCTTTCTTGAACTTTGTTCCCTTGGCTGTTCCCTTGGCTGACTAAGTCCCTTCCTTCACCACACCACTCCCTTACTAGTCAGTCATAAGTTATGAAATGTTTTTCCTTTTGGTCAAATGACAGGTATCTATGTTTTTGTCTCCATTTCTATTGTCATTACCTGGTACAATCTTTCCCCTTTCTGTGGCTAGATTATAGGGGCAATGTCCCCGACTCTAACTTTGTCTTCCTCCTTCCAACTTCTCATCACAGTACTCATGTTTAATCACCACTTCTCATAAACTCTTAGATCTAAAACATCCAGGAGTTCTCAGTTTCCTACTATGTCAAATTTAAAATCCTCTACCACGTTACAAGCAGACTTGAAAGTAAGCAATGTATTTCAGTGCTGCCCAATTTTTTGCCTACTTCCCACATTCTACCTTCTTCTGGTCAAACTGGTTTCCTCCTGAATCATGTAGATGCAACACATACCCTTATCATTTTGGAGTCACAAAGCCTGGGATTTGAATCCTGGATTTTTCCCTTTACTAACTGTTAACTTAAAATGTATTTACCTCTTTGAATCTCAGATTGCTCATTTGTAAAATGAAGGCAATAATACTTCCCTCACAATTATATCACGACCAAATGGTGAGCTCCTTTTACTCCTTCTCTAATGCTACCACACCTAGCACAGAACTGAGCACAGCACAGATGCTCAATAAACTCAGGCAGTGGTTAATAGTGCTTATCTCAACAATGAGAAAGGACATTCATCAGAAATGATGAAGAGAAAGAGGATCAAAAATAGGAATAAAGGAAACACAGCTAGAAGGTTGAAGGAGCTCTTTATGGAGATTAAAAAATCAAAGCCCTCAAAAAGTAAAAGGCTCCATTGTAATTCTAGTGTAAAGGCCCAAGTCACAAAGGCTTACATTAAAGTAGCATTAGATGAGTCAAAGGAAAGTTTCCTGTGTTACAGGAGACATTCAGAAGGAGGTTAAGCAGGACATGCTGCCACCTCTTATCTACCATTCAATTTTATTCTTCTTGCCCCTTTATGGGGAGTAGGACCATTTTGTGCATCTGTCTCTTTAGTTTTAAATGAGGCAAGGACAACGTTATGACAAAGAAGAGTGCTACTACTCTGTTTTCCGTTTCCCACAGCTTTTAAGCCTATAATTCTGATCCTGATCACTGCATAATTACCTTCATTATATTAGATCATCATAGTATCCTCACTCCATAAATGAGGAAACTGAGGTTCAGAGAGATTATGTGACTCACCTCCTTAAGAAGTCCTCTTAAGATATTAATGTGATTAAATCCCTGTTCCTACAAGAAGCCAATTGTAAAAAGCTCTTATGTATCAGGTTCCTATGACAGATTTGTATAATTCAAAATCACTGTTAGAAAAATCATCCAGATTTGACAGTCCTAGATAGTATCTATTTGTCCCTCTGAAACATCAAATTCTTTCTGTTGGTGTGGCTGAAATGGATAAAGTGAGTTCTTTGGGGTGATATCTTCTAACCCGTTTACATTTTTTTTCCAGCATCTAAAATTATTAACTATGCTGTCTCAGCTGTGATGAATTGAGGGATCTTGAATGTGAATCTCTAGGGAGAGAAGCTGATAAGAAACTAGAAAGACTAGGGCCAGGGAACTGAACTTTTCAGGTTTGATCTTAGTGGGATTAACCAGATGTCCAGTGTCCAAACTCCTATACAGTCTGGAGTTGGCTACTAAGGGACTCTGATATTTGTGGCAAGACATGGCAATAGGTTAATATGCAGAAAATGGTAAGATTTGGCATTAAATGAGTAGAAAAACCTGAGCGCCAAGGGCATTAAACACTTTAAAGCAGGGTAACAGGGAGAAAGGAAGTTATTGGGGCCTCAGGGAGAGGACTGATGCTTAGAAAGATTTCCTTAGATGAAAGAATGTATGATGTGAATTAAGAAATTGAGGCACAGGGCGCCTGGGTGGCTCAGTGGGTTAAGCCTCTGCTTTCGGCTCAGGTCATGATCTTGGGGTCCTGGGATCGAGTCCTGCATCGCGCTCTCTGCTTGGCGGGGAGCCTGCTTCCCTTCCTCTCTCTCTGTCTGCCTCTCTGCCTACTTGTGATCTCTCTCTGTCAAATAAATAAATAAAAGCTTTAAAAAAAAAAGAAATTGAGGCATATTAGTAGTAATAATGCGATTTAGTGAGGACTATATCCCAGGCATTATTTTAGGCATTTTGTACAAAAATATAAATGAATTATTCTATTCAGTCACTCTATAAAAACAGTAGCATAATTCTCATCTATGAGAGGTAGTAAATTTTTAAAGCCTGACTACAGAGTAAATTTTAGTAAAATGAGGATAAAAGAATTAACTACTTCAGATTGTTCTTGTAAGGATTGCAGGAGTCAATATAATGAAGAACTTTGAAAAATATTAAGAGTTGAATGAATGCTAACTTCTATTTGCTAAAAATAATTAAGTATACATTAATAATAAAATAAATCAAGACAAAAAATGATTTGGTAACTTGTTCAAGGTCATATAGCTATTTACTGTTTTGAGCCAAGCTATGACTCCATCCCTTATCTATCCCAAATGCTGAACTCATAAACACTGGGCTATGGAGCAGAAATCCAAAGATACCCATGAGGCATACATAGTACCAGGGTGGGAAGCAGTGGTTGTAGCCTGATGGACATGGAACCTAGAAGGTCATCCAAGCACACAGTGAATAGGACTTTGAGCATCAAGACATCTGGGGTCTAATCATGCTTCAAAATGGTGCTTCTAACATTAAAAACATTTTATTAGGCTAGGCTCTGGGTCAGGTTTAGCAGACCGCTGGATGAAGTTTAGCAGTATCTGTAACTAAGGGGACATGAACCATCAAAAGTGTCTGAAGTAAATATGGGAAAAGGAAGGTAGCAGTTCCAGAGTTCCCCTTGTAGGTAGTGGTGGATGAGAGGTTTTGAAAAAATAATTGGATATTTTTATATACTCAAAATAAACTGTCTAAACCAGAATTTATAAATTATTTCCCCATGCAGATGTTGACACTGTCCTGGTCTACTGGCCAAACTTTAGTCTTAACATTAATTGGTAGGCACAAAAATGGTCACTGTTAAGTCTGCCTACTAACACTTATGGAGTTAATAGTTTATGATGTTATATGACCTAAGCTTTGTCTTTAAAATTTTGCATCCACCTTTGCAAATGCTTAGCTTGACCTGTGTCTGAATGTGTCTAGTATAGCATTGTGCCTGATCTGCCAAAGAATTTTCCTTTATTAATTGTGAGAGTTAAGGTGTTACACAAAAGGATGTAGGTGGCTCTATCACTTTGGCTTGGAAAGGGCCAAAGATATGAGTGGGTATTAAATCAGGTATTTAAAAAATCCAAACAAGTATTTAAAATGCTCCAAAATGTAAAGACTTACTCTTCACACTTTACTCACCCATTCTATATGGTGATAGATACAACATCGGCAACACAATAAAGACAACAACAGGTTCAAACAATTCTGTAATTGTTCTGATACTTATCTACTTTTTTCCTGAAAGTAATCCTTGCTCAAATTCTTTGAGATGGAAGTTTAAAAAGTGACAATTGCATTAAACAGACACACACACACACACCTTCCATCACCTCCCATGAAACATATCGGACTATGAATACTTAAATAAGTACTAAAAATTGCAAAACTGTTTTCTTATATCAAATTAGATAAACCTTGAATTGTTTTAGACAAAGAGTTTCTCTTTCTTCTTTTTTTTTTTCTTTGTAATTTTTGACAGACCATCATTATATCAGGTGAGCATTGCTGCAGTAATGATATTTAAAATTAAGGAAACTTTTCCATTTCACTGATGCCAATTTTAACATTTCACAATGAGTCTTTTTGGCATTCTAATTATTGTTCTAATTCTATTAATGCTTTTTGTATAGGAATATATTGGCTCCTCTTCTAATGATCACTAAAACTTCATTTGGAGTTGTATCACTTCATTAATCTTGATTACCTATAATTAATCAAAACAGTCTTTTCTTCACAGTTAGGTCTCAGAAATGTTTATCAATATGTATCTTATGAACACTTGACTGAATCTATGTTAGCATTTTAAAGAAAATCTGGAAACTCAATAGACTTCCTCACTGAGAGATAGTAGAGCTTAACTGTTAAAATCTTGGATTTTGAAGTCAGACTATTTGGATTCAGAGCCAGTTCTCCTTCATTTCAGATGCCTGTGATGGGGCAAGTTATTTAACCTCTTTGTACTCTTTTATTTTCATCTATAAAACTAGAATCATAGTAATAATACCTAACTCATAGAGTATTTATAAGCATTTAATAAAATAATACATGTAAAACAGCTATAACAGGGCCTGGCACATAATAAATATTTGTCAGGTTGTATTTTTTATTATTTGAAAAACAGAAATAATTAGTAAATTATACTGTGCATTGACCTTTAGAATCAGACAAACCAGGGTTTTATTTCCTGTTCTTTGTTTTACTAACCACATAGTATTATGTAAGTTATTTAACTCTCTTGACTTTTCTTATAGATGTAGACACAGATATATAAATATATATGTATATATATAGAGAGAGATACACACACACACACATATATACACATTATATACATGGGAGGTGATTATACATAGAGAATTTAATTATATATATATAAAATATTGAATATAATATTGAATATAAATTGAATTATATATGTGTGTGTATATATATGTATATATATATATAATCACCTCCCAAGTTTGTTAGGAGGATAAAATCTTTGAAAAATATGATTAATACAGTTATTAGCACTTGTTTTATATTGGTTGTATTTTATTTAAATGGGAACACATTTTGGTTTTACTCTATATTAAACTAAAAATTATATAAAATGTTATCTGGAAATCATGTATAATATTTGACTTTGATATTTTCTTGTTGTATAGATAAACGGGCCTATAAGAATACCCAGTTTTCATTCATTCATTCATTCATTCATTCATTCAAAAATACTTGAATCAGGGCGCCTGCGTGGTTCAGTGGGTTAAAGCCTCTGCCTTCGGCTCAGGTCATGATCCCAGCATCCTAGGATCGAGCCCCGCATCGGGCTCTCTGCTCAGCGGGGAGCCTACTTCCCCCTCTCTCTCTGTTTGCCTCTCTGCCTACTTGTGATCTCTCTCTGTCAAATAAATAAATAAAATCTTTAAAGAAAAATACTTGAATGGCTAATATATACCAGGCACTGTGCTAACAACTGGTGATGAAGTATTGAAAGGCAGAAACTCCACCTTCCAGGGAAGTCTATGACCAATAAGCGAGGCAAATAAACAAGAGGCCATGAGGAAACTGCCTAGGTACTAAGTATACGATAGAGGCATTTGTAGAGGGCACTGGAAGAGTAGAGGAAGAGCAAGAAAAGCTTGCTATACATGTGGAATCTAGGCTGATTCTTGAAAGAGTAGATCTTAGCCATAGAATATAAAGAGGAAGAACATTCTAGTTGGAGAGAACAACTTATGAAAAAGAATTTGGTAATCATTTTCTTAAGCCTGCAGGTGTGGTGCAAGGAGAAGAGATTAAGTTGAAGAGTCGGCTATGGGAAGCACACAGGAAATGGGGATCCTGGAAAAAATTCAGCCAGGGGATTCACATGAATTGACTTGAGTTTAAGAAAGACTACTCAGGCAGAAGTAGAAAATGGCCAGAAAGGAACAACAACAAACCAAAACAAAAAAATGGAGAAAGAAATTTCAGGGGCAAATAGTTGAGTTCAAATTAAAAGTATTTTTTACGACTATATTTGTGTTCTCTTTAACATATTTACTATAACTTAAAACTGGAGATACATTTGAATAGTTGTGTCACATGCTGCTTATCAAAAGCTTTCTTCAGTATTGGCAAATACTCTTCAAAACACTTTTTTAAAATAAAAGATTTCATTTATTTATTTGAGAGAAAGAGAGAGTGAAAGAGAGCATGAGAGGGGAGAAGGTCAGAAGGAGAAGAAGACTCCCTCCCCATGGAGCTGGGATCCTGATGCAGGACTCAATCCCAGGACTCTAGGACCATGACCCAAGGACCATGACCCAAGCCGAAGGCAGTCACCCAACCAACTGAGCCACCCATGCACCCTCTTCAAAACACTTTTTAAAACTCATTTTGTGCTGTAAGAATCTGGTGCGTACTAGACTGGCTGCTGTGACCCACACAGGTGGTTATGATGCTACAGAATGCCTAACTCTGAAGGACCTAGACTTGGCTGTTACCCTCAAGGAAACTGGTCAATAATACATTATGTTTCAGTGTTCTGAGTGCTCTCTGGTGGCAGGAGGTGATATGTAAGCACATGAGAGACTGGCCGGAGCCACTAGGTTCAGAGAAGACTTTGGGCAGGAATGGATGTTTCATAGACATTGGACTTAGGAGTCCACACAAAGAAAAGTGTTGCAGGCAAACTTAATATGTGCAAGTTCAAAGGACAGAGAGGATTTGGCTCCTTTGAAGAAAGTAAGAGTTCAGCATACGAGGGGGGCTATGCACAAAAGTCAGCACTGGAGAGGAAAGTAGGAACCACAGCACCAAGGGCCCACACATCGTGTTAAAGAATGTGGACATGGACAGATTTTGAATTGTAGTAATATCATCCTGGTCACCTTACAAAGAAAGGAAATGTTGAACCTCTGGGTATACCCAGTATCTAAGCACAAATCTAGGTTACTGGACTAGACTTTGATACCTGAGAGTTAGAGATGGTGTGTTTACTGTAATACTATCAAGAGCCAGCATAATGGCTGTTAATAGCAAGCACTGGATGCAGACGTTCAAATGAGTGAATGAATGACAAGAAATTAAATGCCCAGTGAGAAGTTCATTTTCCATAATTTAACTTCCTATCCTGGAGAGTTCTTTGTAATCTCTCTTACTTGAAATAATGCTGAAGTGAACATTCCTGTGTTTAAATCTTGAACTACATCTAGGTTTACTTATTTAAAATATAATCTTAGCAATGGAATTACTACATAAGAGAAGGAATATATTTAAGGCTCACAATACACTGATGTGGAAGGATATTCCAAATACACTCTAACAAGCAAATATTTGAAAGTGTCTGTTTCCTTGCATCTTCAGCACAATTGGATTATCCATAAATTTGATAAGGATTTGCAATTATTGTATGAAATACTGGGGGAGGAGCTAGTGTCTCTATTACCTATTTTTATTTCTTTTGTTAAATCCTTGAAATCATGTCTTCTTCCCAGTACCCCCAAGGAATTATTGATTTCCCTTTTCATTTTAATTTGTAATGAATATAGGCCAAGAATTTACCTTTGAGTTAATTTTGGCTAAATCTTATAATTTACTGTTTTAATTGTCATTTTCTTCCACAAAGATGAGTAGTGCTAGACTTTGTGTTTAGAATAAAATTAGCATATCATTTCCTCAGGGCAGTTATTACTACTGAATTGTAAGCACTTTTTATAAATTAATATCATCATTCTCTTTGTCTTATAGATTTCGAATATATTTCCTGTTTGACATCTGCTATTACTTTTATTCACAGAAACTTTTGACATTCATTTTTTGTTTTAAACTTCATTCCTCCTGCATTCCATAGCTTTTGTAGTTCTTCTGACTTCATGACATTAATGTACCAAGTATCACATTTCATTTTTAATTAGTAATGGAAACATTTAAGCTATGGTTTTCCTATGAGTCAACTTTGGCTAAAACTTTAGGTTAATTTATTTTTTTTAAACTGTCAATATATTCCCAAAATATAGGTAGTGTTGTGGTTAAGAGCTAGAGTTAAATAAGCCCAAGAATTCAAACTCTGGTCTCTCAACAGCACTGTGACATTTGGGTAGTTCATTAATCCTTCTGTACCTTCATTTTCTTATCCAACAACTTAAAATAGCATCTACACCTGACAAAATTTAGAAATATCTATGAAGAACTGATCTAGATCTTTGGAGTATGAAGTATGGACAAAGGAACTAGACAACATCTCTGCCATCACAGAGCTTACATTCTAGTGGAGAATGGACAGTAAACAAATGAACACATAAATAAGTCATATAATGTCAGGGAATGAATTAGTGTTTGGAGGAAGAATAAATCTGAGCTGCTATTTTAAATAAATTGGTATGAGGCTATGATATGTCATATATCTAAAATACTTTTTCCAGTGCTGGAATATAATAAATACTTAACAAGTGTTAGCAATTATTAATTATAATCTAACTTTCCTTTTACCTCATAAGTTATTCATAAAAGGACTTTGTGGATGTGTTTAACTTCAAGTGACCTGAATTACATTTACGGTTTATTTTTTATTTTTGTTTACTTACTTGCTTCTTTTAAGCAGAGACTATGGCCCATTTATTTTGAGCCACTTATTTTCTACATTCTGGAATTTTTGAGTATTTACTGTGGTCTAACAGAAATTATTTTAAAAAGTAGATTAGAGGCAATAAATTTATATATTTTTCAAAGATATTCAATTAGATATCTGTATATTTATTTTTAATCCATAAAATTGCCCTCATTAATTATATTATCTAGATCATTATCTTTTTTTTTTTTGGTTTATAAAGGACTTACAGAAATAAGCTATTGCCAACTTCTCTTTATTTATCTAATAGTTTTTGATTTATACATTTTGATGTAATGATATTCAGGACATAAATCTTTATGACTCATAACTTTTCTGTGGATTATATCATTTATCAGAATAAAATGAAATTATAACACTTTACTATCTTTTGTTTGGGGTTTGACATCCAGCGAGAATCCCTTCATAGAGTTTTTGACATTGTATACATTATGAAGAAATGAACATTTCTCCTTTTTCTTTGTTTAACTTTTAAGATCTTTTTTTCCTTTTTTGATTTTGCCTGATACTAGTTTTTACTTTTGTCTTTTCAATGTCATGATGCTGTAAGTGCATCTCTTTTAAGGAACATAGTTTTATTTAGTTGTTTTTACTATAATTGAGAGCATTTTTTAAAATGTGGCATTATTTTCATCTATTGTTACAACTGATGGATTTGGTTTTTATTAATCCATCTTGTTCTATGTTTGCAGATTTAATGGAAATTTTTTTGCACCATACTGATTCTGTTTACTTTCTCTTTGTGAATTGGGATGTATTCAATTGTTTTTAAATTCAACAAATGCTTCCTTTTTTTTCCATCTTGCTTACTTTTATGTAAGAACACATGCACATGCACATACACACATACAACTCACATTTTTCTTTAATCACTCTCATGAAATAATCCCTATTTATTCTTTACCCCTCAGGCTCTTCTTGTTCCCTCTGCTCCAGTAATAACCTAATCTCAGCTGCATCATTTTGTCCAGTATGTGTTAAGTGCAAGAAGGCATTCTAGCTTCATCTAATAGATACCATCATAATGCCCTTTTCTCTGTAATAAATTTGCTTCTGTGTCCCAGATGCCTGCTAATACAAGAAATTTGCTTATCTGGTGGAAATGTAGTGACTTGGTGCAAATATTCAGTAACAGTGATTATTAGGCCACACACATAGACCAAATGGCTATGAATGTAAGAAAATATACAGATAGTATTTATTGCATTAGGATATGAGCACAAAGTAATACCACATTTTTTTTAGCTGCCCCATGATATAGTTCCCTGGCATCTCAATACCACCTGAAAATACTAATGGTGGACACAGCTCAAAAACTGCATGTAAAGGTAAATCTTATTAAATCAATAATGTTGATAGAATGTAGTAACTCACAGCCCCTCTTCCTAACAATTAATTTTATGCCCAGCTATCTATAAATCAACTTACTAGCAACTCCTATCAGATACAACTAACAGAAAATAGCTTAAGTCATATTTGCACATACACAACTTATATATCTACTCTTTTCATCCCTTTTAAAAAATCAGTATTTTGGCATCTTGTACGTAAATTCCAGGTAAATATAATCTAAATGCAAGTCAGTAAGAATAATGTTGACCAAGACAGACATAACAGAATAATCTGAGCCAAATCACAAGAAATATACCTCCAGGTTGACAGTAATCTATTAATGAGCAGGTTTGAGATAATACAGTTGTACACTATAGTTTTGAATTTACCCCACTATCATCAGGAGTAGTTAGGGATCACTAAGAGCTCAAAGTCTACCTCTTCTATGATTACCTTATAGTTTTTATCCAACTCTTTATCTGGATAGCAAATTTCATCATATTTAGTGTGGTGTTCAGAGAGAATACTTTTTCTATTATGTGTATTGTGGTATTTCTCACATTTTTATGGAATGAATAACCTAGATCCCTTCTTAGAGAAAAAGAAATAAAAAACATTCGTCTGAGTGTGACAAAGGTTAAGGGCTTTCAGATGAAGAAAGGTTATCCCCTAACTTGTAAAGCAGCGCCCAAATGGGAGCTGTGGGGACTCTGAAATAAGATGGAGTTAAGGATGACAAAGGTTAAATTTGTAAGGAAAAGATGACTTTTCCATTATTTTATATATCTATCACTGAATCAGGTACTGGAGATAGGTTTTAATATGTCCTATAATAAAGGAGGTAAAAATCAAAGAAAATAAGTTCAATTTAAAAAATTGTAATTCTGTTTGTTTTCTGTATTTATGGATCTGTTTCTACTTTTTGTTTGCCTACTCATTTGTTTTGTTTTTTTAGATTCCACACATAAATGAAATCATATAGTACTAGTCTTTCTGTCTGACTCATTTCACTCAGCATAATACATTCTAGGTCCATCCAAGCTGTCACAAATGGCAAGATATCATTCTCTTTTTTATGGCCGAGTAATATTCCATTGTGTATACTACCACAGCTTTGTTATCCATTCATCTATTGATGGGTACTTCATTGCCAGAGGGGAGGAAGGTAGACATATGGACAAAAATGGGTGAAGGGAAGCGGGAGATACAGACTTCCAGTTATGGAATGAATAAGTCACAGAGATAAAAGGCATAGCACAGGGAATATAGTCAACAGTATTGTAATGAGGCTGTA
The DNA here is from genome assembly GCF_010015895.1 of Lontra canadensis. Lineage (NCBI taxonomy): Eukaryota > Metazoa > Chordata > Mammalia > Carnivora > Mustelidae > Lontra > Lontra canadensis. The sequence goes on from NW_022631000.1 coordinate 17,972,506, forward strand.
TGGTGACAGATGGTAGCTATACTTATGGTGAGTACAACATAACATATAGACTTGCTGAGTCACTATGTTGCACACCTGAAACTAATGTAGCATTGTGTGTCAAGAATATTATTTAAAAAAAAAAATTTAACTCTGGAAGTACTTAACTACTGCTCTGGTCCCTTTTCTGATAGACTAAGAAGGATAGTTAACAGTGTTGATAATGGGGGTCTCTTTTATATCAATATGACAATAGACCATGGCAGAAAGGAGGACCAATGGCTTCAGGAGATCTGAAATAGCCAAGAAGAGGAGTCTGTGTGGGTATCTTGGGACATAAGGTGGCCAGGTCAAATATTGGACACTAGGTTAAATTTGAATTTCAGATAACAAATAATTATTAGTATAAGTATGTTCTGTGCAATTCATACCTCATCTGAAACAAAATTTAATTGGAAATCCTGTGTTTTTTATTGCTAAATCTGGACACTCTAGTCAGAAATTTCTCAGAGAAACAGAGATCTCAAATATTTTGAAGTCCTCATTCTTCTTCCAAATAAAAGAATATTTTCATTACTTGATGTATTTCCAACCATATATCTTAACTATCATTATACAGTTTGTCTTGGAAAAGCAAGTTTCCCCTTTCCTTAATTGATAAAATATTCTTAAATGTTTCTGAAATTCCCTTTTATTATGCTGGATTATTACTTATTCCCTCATCAATATCTTGATACAAGCACCACTGCCAGAACTTAAATCTACGGAGCTCTCATGGGTATCAAATGCAAGATCCTTTAAAAGATATTATGCATAAAGGAAGAAAACAATGGCTAGTAAATGACCAAATATGTAAGGGAAGACAGGAAGAAGGAAAAAAAAAATCTGGTAATTGAGAAAAAAAAAAAAAAGAAGAAACAATAAGTATTTATTTATTTTAAAGATTTTATTTATTTATTTGACAGACAGAGATCACAAGCAGGCAGAGAGGCAGGCAGAGAGAGAGGAGGAAGCGGGATCCCTGCAGAGCAGAGAGGCTGATGCGGGGCTCAATCCCAGGACCCTGGGACCACGACCTGAGCGGAAGGCAGTGGCTTAACCCACTGAGCCACCCAGGCGCCTCAACAATAAGTATTTAAATCTGATCATTATAGTGTTTAGTTTCTCTTGTAAGTAAATTAAAATTTAGTAAACTCACTGCATTTGCATATTTAGCTTAATCTAAGGATTTTCATGGCTTCTTTCTAATTCTGACAGAGCCTCATTCCCTTGTGTATTTCTCAAGCTTTAAGATGAATGTACCCGTTTATCTTGTCACTTCGACAATTTCAATTGAAAGGCCTTTTAACTGATGTCAGTGAGAAAACTACTGCTATTTGTAAAAGGAATTTAAGTTGAGGCAGTTTGGAAGTTAGAGATATATTTCTCCTACCCACTCTTTCCCCAAAAGAAAAACAGTAGCCTCCATTTTTGGAAAAGAAAGCGCAAACAGCTCTGAGGTTCATAATGCAAATTTGAATGTTGGGCTCAAATACGTGTATGTGCGCGTGTGCATGTGCTGAGAACTGGAGCACAGACCACAGCATTAGACTTCTTAAGACTGCACGAACATAGAAAATATCTCACTAAATATTCCCAAGGCAGCAGTGATAGGTTCCTTTTTAAGTCCCCATGCAGCAGCAACTTAAGCAGTAATTATGAGAGGAAGTGAAATGTCTAGATAGGGTCTCCTAAACTCCAGCCAGCCAATTAACTTCCAGCCCTCATATTGGGGATTTATCTCAGGATGCTTGTGCTATATTGTGCTCCTGGCAACCCAAGCCTACCCATTGTTTCAAAGGGCATCTAGAGATTGTAAGGCCAGCAGGTTTGCCAGCTGCTGCTCCTCCTGGGAAACAGAGGGAGACTACCTGGTTCCCCTGAACTACTACCATTTCTAGTTATTAGCATACATAGGAGAGAGTCTCCAAAATTCTAAGCTTGTCTTTTGGCAAGGCTGTCCACAATTCAGTGTTTCCAGGCTTGATTCTTTTTAGAAAGCATAGGGAATGTCAACACAACTGGAGGTCAATTGACTCTGGCCTATAAAATTAGAAGTGCCCAGCATGCTGAAGGTCATAGTCACACAGGCAGAAACATACTGTGGGTACATGGCTTTGGAGCAGAATGTAGCTGTGCTATGAATCCTCATCATTGTTGTTGTTTTTTAGGTTAATTCAACTATCATCCTATGATCCCAATTCTAGTATCATAATGCTGAAAGCGTTGTTGAGACCTCCAGCTGCTTGATCTTAGATGACATCACTTTACTTCTCAGAACTGTTGTTTTCTTCATTGTAAGACAAAGAGGAAGGGGTTGATGAGGTGATCTCTAATGACCTTCCACTACTTTCTTAGCAAGGTGATGCATTTTCAGCAGAAGTCCAAATACAGGGGCTGAACCACATGCAGAGATTATTTTCCCTGATATAATAAGAGGTGTGAGATTTAGTGCAGGGCTCGTATAGAGGCTCCCCAATGCCAACAGGGAACAGTATTCCAGTAGTTCTGTTCAGTGATGGCTTTTGATTTAATGCTTTTCACCTGTGATTTCAAGATGGTCACTCTATCTCTAGCTTCCATCCAGGCAGGAGGAAGGGCAAGAAAGAAGTTCCAGCAGAGTGACCTTCTAAAGTTTACCTAAAAGCTTCACCCAAAAAGTCATATGTAAGTAAAAAGTATGTAACTACTTCATAGATTCATAGCTGCAAGAGAGATTGGAAAATGTACATTTTTAATTGGGTACATTGCAACCAACATGAATACTGCATTCTCTTAGTAAGAAGAGGGAAATAGATATTTTGCAGTTAATTCAAGCAGAATATATTATAATCTCTAAGATTCTATATTTCAGTCATTTTAATGTTTTCATGTAGTGTATCTTTTAACTCATTGAGAACAGGAGAAAAAAAGTATCAAAAGAAATTTTGTGAACAAGGAATCTTTGCAACTTAGACACCAGTTACCATGAATTGGAAGTATGGTTCCAGAATATTGACCATCTGACCCTCATAAATGTTGTTCCAGGATATATGTCATAGGTACTGATTGCCACTTTCGAGAACAGTTTTCCTTACTCTTTCTTCTTTCCTTTCTATGCTTACTGTCTCAACCTCTTTCTTATCTTTCTTATCAGAGTAATGTTTGCCAAATAAACCTTTTTGGGGACAATTAAAAAAAAAATAACTTGTTTATTCATGCTACCAATTTGGCTCTGTCTTCTGAGTAAGACATCTTCCCTTTAATCAATATCCACCTTCCCAAGACAGGATGACTTACATTCCCATCATTTATAATTTCATTATTTAATAATGAATCCTGTCCCTTATTTTAGGGAGTCCCCCCTTCCTGTGTTCTTCATTACCATGACCTTCCTACATGAGAATTACTTATGCATGTCCTTTACTGTGTGATTTTGTGGCACCATCCTCTAGATGGAGATTATATTTCCCTCCCCACTGATACTCAAGTTTAGCCACATGTTAGCTTTTGCCAACAGAATACAGGTGAAAAGTAAATGTCCCAGTTCTGAAATGAGTCCTAAGAGGTTCCTACTTGTCCTCTTGCAATACAGCCATTCACCATCAAAATATTTCCTAGATAGCCATGTACCCAAAGAGAATGAAGAGACAAATGAAGATAACCTGAAATCAATCTAAAGCCTGGAATAAAATCTAGCTGACTTCACCCTGAAACAGACCTGAAACAGACCTACCCCAGCTGGCCTATAAGACCTTAAGGAAAACATGTTTTGGTGAACTATTGATATTTTGGGATTTTCCGTTATAGTGCATTGTTATGGAAATACCTAATTCAATTGGTCCAAGGGCAATTTGCCCACTTCAGGGTATTCATGGCTGGAATTAGTGGTAATAAAAGCAGGGAGGTGACTGAGTGTAAATGGCCTTTACATTCTGTGGTAATGCCAAAGGGATTTGCAAGATCTCTTTATTATAGAAGTAACACAAAAGGCAAGGAGGGAAAAGGAAAGGTCTTTAAAACCTCAATCAGTTGTACAAAGAGAACCATTGCCCAGATTTTGTTCCCTCCATTAGTTTGAAGTAACTTCTCAGGTCCATGTCTCTGGTCTCCTATTATATGGGACGCCTATGCTTAGACAGCAAAATTCAAGTATATGAATATAGTAATTTTTTTTCAGAAATGGTGAGCAAGCCTTAAAAAGAAGGGCCTTAAAAAAAGAGGAAGTTTAAGGCATTATAATAATGAACAACTCACCACAGTACTTAGGTTCCAGAAAAGGACAGTTGAGGACTCAGGAGAAAATTGGAGTTGCTCTCCTCTCTATAATTGACAAGCGCACCTTGAAACCAACATAAGCATCTTCTCTATTAGCCAGGTCCTGGATTGACTTTTGGGCACACAATGAAAACACCACCTCAGCCCCTGGATCCTTGCCATATAGAGCAGAAGCCCCAGGGGAACAAATACACCACCCTTCCCAGTGTCCCCCAGCAAGGCCCAAACAAGTTACTGGCAGAAGCCTGGAGACATTTGAGGAAGAGAAGGTTCTTCGGGAAGCCCAAATTGGCTTCCTAGGTTGGTGCAACAAGGGAATCCTGACAGACCCCACAATGTCTCATCACTACACTTTGCCTATTTGGAGTAAAACAAACTAGACAGCAGCTGCCTCTAATCACCCTCAAAGGGGCAGTGGCTGCAGCTGGTTTCTCTCCCAGAGGGCTCCACGGTTATACGGTACCCACTCTGGCATCTCATCCGCTGGCAGATCTGAGGTCTTCTGAAAATCCTATTTTCTGTGTTCTGAATATTTGCTGTTATTTATAATTATCCAGTGAGCACTGGAAACTATAGTCAGGAAGTAGATGGGGTTCAGTAAACCCTCTATAAGCATGAGCTCCCCTCAAGTGAAATGTGACTTGCATGAGTACCAGGATGACTGAATGTAAAGTTGAGGCAGTTGGACTGCCTACTGAGAAACTGCCTTATGCTGTCTTTTACCATGCCAGGAGAAAACACAACAACAAACAAGTACAGAAACATCCTTCTTTTCCTACCAAAGGGAAGTCAAGCTTCATTGCTCCCATGATCTGGAAAGGGGAGGGAGGAAAGTGGTAATTAGCCTTGTGTTTCTAGACAAAAGAGAAGTTGCTAAGTAAATCTGAGTTACTGGTGATGATAAATAGGCTTATTTGTATTGATGGTGTAGGGCCAGAGTTCACAAACTCAAAGCCTTTTTGGGAAGAGGCAGATCATGGAAATGACCAATTCTGACCCCACAGGATAAATTCAAGCTACCCCTGGCTTTTCAGGAGACAGAAGGAAGTGGTAAAGACTAGGCAAACTAGCAAGTTCTTGTCCTGCTGAAAGAAGGAAGATGTCAGGAGGAGTCAAGATGGCGGAGAAGTAGCAGCTGAGACTACTTCAGGTTGCGGGAGATCAGCTAGATAGCTTATCTAAAGATTGCAAACACCTACAAATCCAACGGGAGATCGAAGAGAAGAAGAACAGCAATTCTAGAAACAGAAAATCAACCACTTGCTGAAAGGTAGGACTGGCGGAGAAGTGAATCCAAAGGGACGGGAAGACAGACCCCGGGGGGAGGGGCCGGCTCCCGGCAAGCGGCGGAGCAACGGAGCACAAAATCGGGACTTTTAAAAGTCTGTTCCGCTGAGGGACATCGCTCCAGAGGCTTAACTGGGGTGAAGCCCACGCGGGGCCAGTGTGGCCTCAGGTCCCGCAGGGTCACAGAAGGATCGGGGTGTCTGAGTGTCGCAGAGCTCGCAGGTATTAGAACAGGGAAGCCGGCTACAGAGACGGAGCCGAGGAGTGAGCTCACAGCTCGGGCTTACCTTGAACCGGTCGCAGGCTCGGTGAGCTCGGAGCACGGCCGGAGGCCAGGCAGACGGGAGTAATTGGACGCTGTTCCCTGAGGGCGCACTGAGGAGTGGGACCCCTAGCTCTCGGCTCCTCCGGGCCGGAGAGTGGGAGGCCGCCATCTTCCTTCCCGTCCTCCGGACTCTACGGAAAGCGCTCAGGGAACAAAAGCTCCCGAAAGCAAACCCGAGCGGATTACTCAGCCCGGCCCCTGGTAAGGGCGGTGCGACTCCGCCTGGGGCAAAGACACTTGAAAATCACTACAACAGGCCCCTCCCCCAGAAGATCAACAAGAAACCCAGCCAGGACCAAGTTCACTTACAAGGAGTGCGGTTTCAATACCAAGGAGAGCAGCGGAATTCCAGAGGAGGAGAAAGCAAAGCACGGAACTCATGGCTTTCTCCCCATGATTCTTTAGCCTTGCAGTTAATTTAATTTTTTTTTCTTTTTCAATTTTTTTCTCTTCTTCTGCTTAATTTTTTTAAACTTTTACCTTTTCTTTTTTAATGTTTTTTAACTAGTTTATCCAATATATATATATTTTTTCCTTTTTATATTATTTTCATTATTGGTTTTCTTTTTTTTATTTGTTTCTTTTTTCTTTTTTATTTTATTTTATTTTTTTTCTTTCTGAACCTCTTTTTATCCCCTTCCCCCCCCCCTCACGATTTGGGATCTCTTCTGATTTGGCTAAAGCATATTTTCCTGGGGTTGTTGCCACCCTTTTAGTATTTTACTTACTCCTTCATATACTCTTATCTGGACAAAATGATAAGGCGGAAAAATTCACCACAAAAAAAAGAACAAGAGGCAGTACCAAAGGCTAAGGACCTAATCAATACAGACATTGGTAATATGTCAGATTTAGAGTTCAGAATGACGATTCTCAAGGTTCTAGCTGGGCTCGAAAAAGGCATGGAAGATATTAGAGAAACCCTCTCGGGAGATATAAAAGCCCTTTCTGGAGAAATAAAAGAACTAAAATCTAA